>NW_008347401.1:359301-391334 GCF_000622305.1 Nannospalax galili | reverse complement strand
ATAATAAAACAACAAAAAAGCCTACTTTGGAAACAGTATACTATAAGCCTCTTTTTTGTGAAAGGAAAACACAAACCAGAAATTTGAGTCTTCTTTTATAAACTATAAATTTATAATTAAGGGCAATTGAACAAATCCTATATTTTTACTTTCCTTCTGAATTTGTATAAAATTCCTATTCTGTGTTTGTAGAAAAGACTTAATTTTTGACTTGGGGTAGAAAAAATTCCCTCTTATTATCAGACTGATTAATCAAAATTTGTAACTACATTTGTTTAAGCTATACTTTTAAACTCTGACTCCCATCTAAGTTTATGTAAATACCACAGTTTCTCTTGTGTGTAAGATAACTAAGGTGAATTATAAAACATGGTTCATGTAGGAACTAATAGTTCTTGATACAGTACTTTTCTCATCAACCACTTCAAATATAATCAAAGTAGAGGTGAAGTTACTTCAAGGTTGAAGAACAAAGTGACTAATAACTTGCCAGTCTTTCCCAGCACCCAGTCCTACAGTACTGAATATACTTCGGTGTAATTGTGAGAGGAGCCCTTGCAAAGTATGTGATCTATCACCCCCAAATAATTTGAATCCATTTTTATCCACCAATTTCTCTGCCCTGAGTGGCTGGACACTTTTCCTTTGGGACTTCCTTCAAAGCATAGACCTCAGTTGTACAGAGGTGTATTCCATAGGGCAGGGACATTTGAAATCTGCAGGAAAACTCACAAATAATGGAGAACAGATGCATGTTCCATCCTCCCATCTGGGTTAAATATTATAGACTTTTTTCCTGTATTAATCTGAGAGGCCCTGGTGCAGCTCAATCGCTGTTATAGTGACCCTCCTTCCTCATATCTTTCTATTTGCCTCCTCGCTTCTGCCTTCCAGTTTTTCTTTCCCCAATACAACATGCCTTTAAGTTCAAGTCTCAAGCTTCACTTTTTTTGGATTTATTTATTTTTATTTTATGTGTCTGAGTGTTATGCCTGCATGTGTGTACGTGCACATATGTCATGAAGTGCTCATGGAGGACAGATGAGGGTTTTGGATCCCTTGGAACTGGAGTCATGGACAGTTGTTAGCCACCATGTGGTTTCTTGGATTCGAACCAGGATCTTCCACAAAACAGCCAGAACTCTTAACTGCTGAGCTATTGCTCTAGGCCCATCAGGTTTCACTTCAAAAAAATATTTTATTTATTATTTTTATTTTATGTGTATTCATGTATTACCTGAATGTAAGTAAGCAATGTGTCGTGCAATGCCCGTGGAGGTCAGAAGAGGGTTTCACTTTTAAGAGAATTAAAACAATACTTATTTTTTAATGTCTCCTATGAAGTGATTTAATACAAGATGTTCTCATAAATTTTTAGCCTAAAAGATGACACATTATTTTTCATTGATATTATTTGTGTAGTTGTACTTAAACTTCAGCCCTTATGAAAATCAACTATAGTGCTACTTAGGACACAGGCTGCTGAGCCCTACACCAAGATGATCATTCTTAGAGATTTGAGTCTAGGAATCTGCATTTTAAGAAGTTTCCAAGTGATGCTTGTTATGTTGATCCAGGGGCCATGCACTAAGAACCACTGTAAATGTAGGCTTGGTTAAGGTTCGAGTAACGTCTATGTGGGAATAGCACAGAATACTTAGGGATATTTTGGGGCACAGGTCCCTGAACAACACTTAGGAGTGAGTATTCCAAGGAGAAAGAGTAAGATGGGTAAGATTTGGATCTCTTAAAGTCAAAAAAAAGATCCAAGATCCAGGAGATCAATGTACTCCTGGGTAGGTATGTCAGTAGCATTTGTGGAAACTCACGCAGCCCGCGGAATGGTATCACAGAAGTCCTGATGAGGGGGTCACATTTCTAACCACGGGAGAGCAGATGCTAGGTCAGGAAACCTGCTATCAGCAGGAATAAGTACAGAGGATAAGGCAGGAATGAAGTGCAAGAAGTGTGACAGGTGGACCCCTCAGAGTCAGTGTGAGCGGCATGAGGAACCAGGACCACAGCACGGAGATTAGAGGAGAAGGGTGAATACCGTAAACTCCAGATGCAGCTGCATTATCATGTGGTTTCTTCGAAGCTCCTTCTTTCCTCCCTTCTCTCCCATCCTTTGTTCTTTCCTTTCTTCAACAGGTGCTCCACAAACCGCTTGCTGCTTCCACTTTCTCTGCATACTCAGAGTTAATTTGACCAGATTCACAAAGTGTATTTCCTCACTTGTCACAATAGCCCCTTCCCTTAGTTATCCACAAATGGGAACTGTTAAATACCTCCAAGGTAACTGCCCTTGTTGAGAGCTAGGAACACAAGCCTCAGAACTGAGGCAGGATCAAGTCTTTAGAGATTATATTACCTGCTCAGGTTATAGTGTGTGAAGTCAGAAAACTATTGTGCTGATCCATGGTGTATCATGCACCCCTAAAATCTTTCCAATATTACTTTCTTATGCTGTCTCTTAAGCATTCAGCATTGATCTGGTTGTTATGAATGTTTTTCTTTTCAAATTAAGAAGCCATAAGAACTGGGCTTATTCATCAGTATTATAGTGTGAAGTACAGGCTTTCTTGTTTCTTATAGCTATGGTTTTGAATCTAGACTGCTACTTCACCAGGATGGGACTGAGTCTCCAGAGTCTGTTCTGTCAGTCATTGAAATGGGCTGCAGCTGTATCCCCACAGGGTTACTTACGATAGCTGATGCATACATAGCACTTAGCAGAGCACTTACACCTCACAAAGCTTCCAGACAAATAGCATTCCAACCATGAGGCTTTGAATTGCCCAACTTCAGCTACCCAAATTGGACTCTATGCTCACTCTGCCAGGCTCTGGGTGCTGTCTGTCATCCTAAGCATGTTTGCTTCATGTTGCAAGATTACTGTGGATGCCTGATCATCATACTCATAGAAAGAGAATGGATGAGGATGTTTAATAATCCTCCTGGGTCTTGTGTTTTAAATCAAGGAGAGAAAATTGCTACATACAACATGTGTTTGGAATCCTCTCCAACTTGCATGCTCTCAGGTGAAACCAATAGGTTAATTGGTAGCATTTCAGATTGTCATGGGGTTGTGATCAGTGGGGGAAGGAGTGGGAAAGGCATTTGCTCAGCAACCTAGTTTCTGGAACACATACTAAAACAAAAATAGATTTTAAATTAAGGGAAATTTTAAGTTAAAGTATTAAAGGTACTTCTCTCTTCATTTACTGCTTCTGCAGTTGCATCATATAACAAGTGGGAAAGCCAACACTGGGTGGGTTCATTATAGAAAATTAAACACAAATACTTGGTTTCTGAACACTGTTAAGATTATGGTTTGTTTTTTCCTTTCATTTCCTTCCTGTCCTTTTCTTGGATAAGAGAGTCTCAATCCATAGGCAGGGTAGACTGGAACTTACTATTGTAGCCCAAGTTGGCCTTGAATTCACTGCAATTCTCCAGTTCTCCCAATTGTTGGGATTATAGGTGTGAGCCACCATACCTGGCTATGGTTTCTCTCTCTTTTTAAAAAATTATATACATTTGTAATTTTTATTTTGTGTGTATGGGTACTTATTGCCTACGTGTATGTAAGTGTACCCATGTTGTGTAATGCCCATGGAGGTCAGGAAAGGGCATCAGATACCCTGAAACTGGAGTTACAAACAGTTGTTAGCCACCATGTGGGTGCTGGGAATCTAACGTAGGTCCTCTGCAAGAGCAGCTGGTGCTCTGAACGGCTGGACCATCTCTCCAGCCCCAGTTTCTCTTTATTAATGAAAATTTTATAATTCAATAAGCATTCACTATACAAACATGTATATGTCATGGTATTGAGCAACTTGGAGGAGACTCAGAGGAAAAAAAAAACAATGTTGTGCTTTAAGAAATTTACCATTGAGGTGGTTTGAATGAGAAATTTCCCTTATAAGCACATGTAAGTGAATACTTCATCTCCATTTGGTGACACTGTTTAAAGAGGTAGTGGAAACTTTAGGAGCTGCAGGCTTGCTGGAGGAAGTATGTCACTGGGGTGGACTTTGAGTGTTAATAGCCTCACCCCACTGCTCTACTTCCTGCTCTCTCTCTCTCTCTCTCTCTCTCTCTCCCTGCCCCTTCTTCTCTCCCTCTCCCTCCCTCTCTCCTTATCCCCTCTCTCTCATTTCCTGTGTGTACATGAAAAATGTGATCAGCTAGATTCTTATTCCTGCTGTCATACCATGCTTTCCTTGCCATGATGGACTGTATCCCTCTGGACCCGTAAGCCCAAATAAACTCTTCCTTAAGTTGATCATGGTATTTTATCACAGCAACAGAAAACTAATGTAGAAATTGGTCCCAGAAAAGTAGAGCTATTGCTTTGAAGAAACTAACCATTTTTTTTTGGGGGGGGGGAATGTGGAAGACTTTAGAACTTTGGACTATAAATACCATTGACTGCTGTAAACAGAACTTCCAATAGGGCATTTGGGCAGAAGTCTGGAAATCAGTAGTGTGGAAACTTACATGGAAACTGTTGGCCCAATTCATGGGGTTTCAGAGGGGAACAAGGATTCTATAATCAATTGGTCTGGAGGTCATTTGTGTGATATTTTGGTAAAGAATCTGGCTGCATTCTACTCATGTCCTGAGAACTTGCCTGAGACCAAATTAAAAAGTAATGAACTCATTTATTTGGAAGAGGGAATATCAAGATAGTATAACATTGAAACTTCAGCATGGTTATTGCTGATTACACTTAATCTGATCTATACAGAAAAAGAGCAGTAAGTGCAGCAGAAAGAAATGAAAAACCATTTGAAGGGGTAAAGAACACCAAGAAGCTTAAGATTACAGGAAGGTTATACGCTGAAAGAGAGGCATAGCATAATAGTTAGAGAGATTTGTGCCATTAAAGAGAAGCCTTCTGGTCTTCACTGGAACATTAGAAAAGATCCCCTCAGGGACAGACCCTACCCAGTTAAAGTTCCAGTTTGTGAAAGAAAAGAAGCCAAGGAAATTCTTGTTTCTAGAAAGCATCTGTATATAAAAGGTAATGCAACTGTAGTCCAAGAGGATGAGGACCAATCCCAAGCTGGCAGTGTCAACCACATACTTCTTTTGGGTAGTGAAATATGCAAGATCAAAGTTGAGGGGTTCATGGGTTCTTCCACACTTTCAGAGAGCCTCTGAAGCCAGGCGGTAAAGTTAGAGGGGCAGGGGCATTCAAGCCCTTTGAAACAGAAGCCCCAGATAGCAGACATGGAGCCACAGGATTTGGTGTTTGCCCTGCCTGCTGGGTATTCATCTTACTTAGGTCAAATCTTTCCTTACTACTCCCCCATTCCTCCTTTTTGGAATGATAATGTATACCATGTGCCATTGTATGTTAGAAATATCTAGTTCATTTTCTTTAATTTTATCAGAGGTCACAAGAGATTGCCTTGAGTCTGAGAAGGGAGTTTGGATTTTGGAACAGTGTTGAGGCTGTTAAAAGACTATAGGGACTTTTAAACTTGTACTAAAAGCATTTTATATCATGAGAGAGCCATAAGCCATGGGGACCAACCAGAATATGATGGTTTGAATGAGAAAATTTCCCTATAGCTCATGTATCTGAACACTTGGTTCCAAATTGGCACTGTTTGGGGTAGGTTATGGAACATTTTAGGGGGTGGATCCTTGCTGGAGGAAGTTTATTTTAGTAGGCTTTGAGGTTTCAGACTTGGAGGTAGGTCTTTCTCTACTTCCTGCTCAATCTTTTTGCTTCCTGTGTGGATGAAAAATGTCATCGGCCTGCCAGATTCCTGTTTCTGCCACCATGCCGTGGCTTTGCTACCATGATAGACTCTCCCTCTGGAACCATAAGCCAAAATAAACTCTTTCCTCCTTACATTGCTTTTGGTCATGGTATTTTATCACAGCAACAGAAAAGCAACTAAAACACCATTTGATGGAATGGAGGAAAGGAGGGGCAATGCGAGTAGTCAGGCAGCATGTGCAGGGAGAATGAGAAAACTGAGAGAATTAGATTGAATAAAGGCATCTTTCTTATGCCTCAGATATGAGAGTTCAGTTGAAGGAAGGTGGTCTATCTCCTCCCTCCTCAATTCAATGCCCCACCACTAATCAAGCTCCTTAGATAGCTGGAGACGATACAAAGAAAGACGATACAATGGTCACAGTATTGAAATATTTAACTAATAAACAGTGAACATGTGTACACACTGCATTGTATGTAATGGAATAGCATGAAGCTGATTTATTTACCTTCATAACTTTTGCTCACATGTGCAAATAAATACAAATGATGAGCAGAAATGGTCCCTAAATCAATCTTACTTTAAAATATTCCTGCTACTGGTAATATAAAGGTTATATGTCTAGGAGAACCATATACTATTTGAAATTAGAAAAGAAATATGAAAAAGTACATGAAAATGAATAATAATAATTTGGTGGTAAAGAAAATTGAAGACCATCTTGAAAATGGGAAGAATTGATAAATATATCATAAATATCTCTTGATTCTACTTACATCTTTACCCTGTCAGTTCTCTCTCAGTCTACCAAATTTTCTGCATGGTGGCCCCCATCTTCTTTGAAACTACACGTGTAAATAAATTCTTGTGGCTCACTGGATCTGCAGCTGACACAGATCACCGGATAGAGGTCAGAGTACAGTGGATGTGGGGGTCTGTGAGTGAATAATATTCCACTAACTTTAGAATAGAATTTTGTTGGGGTAAGTGATAGTAAAATGCATTTCAGATGCAAATGGCTGAATTGCTTCAAATTTCAAGTTTTATTTTCTTTTATTGAAAGTTGAAATACTGGTTTAATACGTGATATTTTCAGAGAAAAAAAGTCTTTTTTTTGAATGTGAAAAAATACATTTGTTTGCTTCTATCCATAAAATTCTGTGTAAGCTTTTGGTCACAGTATAATTAAAGGATTTATTTAAATCTCCTTTATTTTAGAAGTTTGTGAGCATCAGCAGCCAGGAAAAGCCTTGTGTCTTTGGGTTATTAACAATATTTGCTCATGATTTTGAACTCTAGCATCTTTACAATTAAAAATACAGTTTTAAGATCTGTAAAAAAATAAGAGAATTTCATCATAGTTTTCTTTTGATAAGACTCCCAGTTTGATTTTATGACATTAACAATGATGTACTTAGTTCTCATAGTAGTCAAACATTAGTTTCTTTTCCTAAAATCTGGGTCATTTCCTCTTAAGTAACATCATCTGTTGACATCAGCTGTCTAGTTCATGTGGGTTTACACCAAGTGACAGCTCCTTTTTAGTCTTTTTTCAATCAAAAAAGAATTTCTTAGGGAAAAAGGTCAGTCAGGACTTCCTTGATACATATAAAAGTCACTGCATGGAGTGAATATTCGGCCAATAGCTGCTCTATCAAGGAAACTGGGCCAAGGGGGATTAGAATCCAAGTCCTTACAATGTGTTCAGAATTAATGCTACTTTTGATGGAAGACTTCACCTCAAACATTTGTTTAATTGATTATGTTTTCTAGACATTAACATGCTTTTACAAACAAATCCATTACTAAGAATGTTCCAAATGAATCAAACCATTCTCATAAATTATCCTTGAAATTCATAGGGGCTTAACAAATAATGGAAAATTCACTTTAAGTTTTGCCAAATTCCGTGTATTTGCAAAAAGTCATATGACTTTTGATCAACCCTGCAAACATTTAGATAAATGCACATGTAAAAAACTATAAACATGATATAAATGTGTAATGACTATATTTAGAGAGTATATTAATTATTTGTATGTGGTCTACTCATAGCTCTTTTTTGCTTGCACAGACATTTTTCTGTGAAATGCATTTCACATATCTTGAATTTCTTTTCCTTGCATGCATGGTAGGCCTAAAAATATGTGTTATGGCATCTCATTGCCTCGTACACTTATAAACTGCTTTCAGATGTCGATTGGTGCAATATAACTTATCATAGGGACTTCATGAAATGTTTATAGTTCTTTCAGAAGGCGTCGCCCTCACACAGGGCTGAATAATTAGAGCAAAATAAAGCGAAAGCAATGTCTTAAGGCACTGCTTCTTGGTGGGGGGCATGGCAGCAGCTGGAATTTAATCAAAGGGAATAATTCAGTTGAGAGTATTTTTGTTATTGATCTGGTCCAACTATTGTCTACTGCAAAACCCTTACACAAAGCTCCCTCAAAAGTAACCTTCAAGTTGTCTATGAAAAATCATAGAAACAACATAGTGCCTCTCCCGTTTCAGATGACTGCAATTAGTAAAGTTCATTCATACAGCAGTTCAAAAACTACCCCTGCCCTTTGCTTCTTCTTTGGTTACTCATTTATTCACTTAACCGTGTTAGATGAGGCCATCTTAGCTCTTTTATATTCCTGTGATAAAATACCCCCAACAAAAAAAGGGAGAAAGAGTTTATTTTAGTGCACAGTTCAAGGTGCATCATGGTGAGAAGTCAAGACAACAAGAGCTTGAAGCAACTGGTCACATTGCATCAGCTTGGGAAACAGAGGGATGAATTCATGTATGTTAGTGCTAAGATAGCTTTCTCATGTAGTCCAGGTCCCTTGCGTAGGGAATGGTGCCTTTTACAGTGGGCAGATTGTTCCACCTCAGTTTATGTAATCAAGGAAACTACCCCACGAACATGCCAGAGGCCCATCTCCCATGTCATCCCAACTTCTGTCAAGCTGACAATTAACACAAACCATCACAGAGGTGTCTATAATATATTTGATGAAATTATTGCAAATTGAAATGGTTGTATGTCTACATACTTTATTGTTTGCTTCTCTTTATTCATCCTCCTGAGTGCTGGGATTACAGGCAAGCACCACCATGTCCAGCAAGACTATTCTATTTTAAAAGGCGTTCTTCTTTGGAATTGACCACTTTGCCACTTTTATTTCTTGAACTTTTATTTTCTTCTCTCTCATTCCTTTTGTTTCTCCTTCCTTCTTTTATTACCAGGTTGGATGGGTGATTGACAGGGTTCTCTTTCCATAAGGAATGATGGTGAGTGACTTAACAGTTGATTAATTCAGGTGCTGTGGGACTCAGCAAGTCAAAAGCAGGGAAGGCTTCACCAAGGATTTGGCACCAAGTTGTGGAGAATTAGCAAGTGTGTGTGTGTGTGTGGGGGTGTAATTCGAAGCAGAGAAAACAGCGGATGGCCTTAGGGGAATGCTTCTATTCCTAAAAGGATGGGAAGGTCTAAAAAATACAAAACCCAGTGAGCACAAAGATATGGCCATTTATTTCTAGATTTATTTGAATGAAAGAAAAACATTATAGTAGAATGGGTGAGATAATCATAATTTTGAGCATTAACTTTAGACATAAATGTAGAAATTCCAGTCTATGTTACATTGTTATTTAAGTGTTATTCTAAATCATTCCATTTATGTAAAGAAGAAAAAAAGATGTCTTTTCCCCATGATTTTCTCACATTAAAAATCACTAGCATTTTTACATTGTGTATCTTCATGGCCAGTTTTTTATTTTTTAAATTCCTTGTGATTACCTCATTTAATTCCTACTTACAGAGTGTAGGCATGCAACTATTTGATGAATTAAGTCTTTTGCCAAAAATCAAATCCACAAATTAACCTGTTATTTTATTTGATAATTTTAAATTCTCAGTGAAACTCTGAATTTTTATACTACTCAGAAACAAAATTCAGAGTGGTAACAAAATTCAGTGGTTTCATTCTGTCAAGAAAATGAAAAGCATTCTTTCTCAGGATATTTATCTTTAAGAAAAATTTTTTTACTAAAGGCTATTTATCTTTAAAATGTAAAAGTATTACTCATGATAAAAGAATCCTGAAGAAGAGCATTTTGCCCATCCTCGGGTGCTAAACACAGAGCTAATCCCACACCAGTAAATTGTACAGTAATACTTTAATATTTAATCATATGGCTTTGTACATAAAAATTGTCCTGTGCATATTTTTAGAATAAAACAGTCTAAAATGCTCAGTGAGTATGCCAGTGATTTTTGTCACTAGACAGTAAATATCTTAGATTTAACATTTAATTTTATAATAAGACATGCTAAATCATAATAAAAACTTTTACATGAAAATAAAAAGCCTCTCCCATTTGAAATCACCAAATTCAACAGATCTCACGAGAAAGTCAAGCAAAAGAGACAAATATACACAATGATTATGCAATTCTACAAAACATATAGGTTTAAATTATGATAATAAACACAAATAAACTTTTTGGTTTTTCATTGCTGTGATAAAATACCTGAAACAAATAGCTTCCAGGAGGAAGGGTCTTGGCTTAGGTTGCAGAGGCTTCAGAACATGGTTGGCTCCATTGCTCTGTGGTGAGGAAGAAATTCCATGAGATACATCATGATAGAAGGCAGCTGCTCATCCATGACAACCAGGACACAGAGAGAAAGGAAGGGGCCAGAGACAAGATATCCTTCAGGCCACACCCCCAGTGGCCTATGTCCTGAAACTAGACTTTAGTTCCATATTGTCCATTCTGTGTGAAGTCATCATTGGATTTACATACTGATGAAGTTTGTACCACAGTCCAACCATTCTTTAGTAGTGCTCCAAGCTGAGAACCATACTTTCAATACATCAGCTTTTTTGGATAGCACTTAATGTGGAAACCACTATATGTACAGTTTTATACAGAATGATCTTTTAAAATATAAAAGAATTTATGTTATGCAATTTAGGAGTCTTTTCGGTAGACCCATTGAAGGGGTCCTTCAGTTGCCTCACCCTGCGTCCCTGTTCAGCATGGAAAAAGCCAGAGCGGTCGGTGTCCCTTTTCTCTGTTGGCAATCTGGGTAACCTCTTCAGAGGACGGCATGATAAGAATAGGAGGTAGGAATTGGCTAGGAAGTTAGGGTAACAAAGACCCCAAAGAAAATTAGCCAGTTGTTTGTCTAAAAGTCAGTATGTCCTTGGGCCTGTTAAGCAATATACTCTGTTCCAAGGCCAAAAATGTCAAAAGTATTTGGGAGCTTGGACCTAATCCTTAAAAGATTTTGGGGTTACCTCTTCAGAGGGGGGAATGTTGGAAGAGAGGGAGTGGGCATGGATTTGATCAAAACATCTTATATGCTTATATGAAATTCTCAATACATTTTTTTTGTAAAATATATAAAAGAATGTTACAAAATAAGTCAATAAGTTTAGGAAACATTCAAGTAGCTGGGATATTGGAATTTTCTATAAATGATCTCGTATGTAGTTTATGATCAAGTTTTTATAGTATTACAAATCCAAAATCTTCACATAGAGCTTGATATGTGTACTTTCAAACGTGTCTTAAGTTCTCCCTACTAGTATGAAATAAGAAGCTAGAGAAAATCCCTATGGATGCAGTGCACGGATGGGAGGAAAACTATTTGCCAGAATTCATATTTGAGGTTCATGCAGTTCAGAGTCTGTGTCATTAGGCACCACTAAGTCACTGCCTTGATTTCCCTCTCCAGGAGGCTGTGGTGGTCTTTGGGTCACTTTTCCTGGGGAGTGGACTGAGGGAACTGGGGCATCGGAGGTCTCTGCAGCTTTAACAAGGTCACGGTCTCGGTACAAAAGTTTATAAGATTTGAAAGCTTTGCTTCCCAGTTGTTTTAAGGTATTTGCATAGCTTAAGTTATGGCCGCAATTCTCTGAATTTCACAAAAAGATTTTTTTCTTTTTCTATTTTAACAGAGTTTCTCGACTGTCTTTGAGTTCCATGTTGCTGGGATCCTGGCAGGATCCCAGGTGTGTCAGGTGTGTCAGGATCAAGGCTGCTGTTTCTCTCTGGAGAAGTAGAATTGCTATCTGTAGGTGGAAAGTGGAACTTGAACTTGTACAGAGATTCAAGAGAGTCGTCAGCCTCAGCTCAGCCCAGTGCTCCTGGTATGATACACTGTGTACCTGTATTTAAATGATCTACAGTCTGACAGTGCTTTTTGATTATTTTGTTTTCTTCTCTATATTGTAGCTATGAAACCCATGTTTCTGTTGTAGTATCTAGTTTATTTAATCCAGTTGAGTAGTATTTTTGTATTTTTGATATTTACCCATTACATGAATTAAAAGAACACCAAGATTTCTTGATGTTTCTTTTCTAGGGGAAAAGAATAAAACTACCGTCTTTTCACCTACTGCAGTTGTCAGAACGACCCTCCATGGCTTAGTTAAGAAAAATCAATATTAGGGCTGGAGAGATGGCTCAGTGGTTAAGAACACTGGCTGTTCTTGCTGAAGACCCAGCTTTGAATCCCAGCACCCTCATGGCAGCTAACAACTGTCCTATAACTCCAGTTCCAGAGGATCCGACAGCCTCTTCTGTCCTCCATGGGCATTGCACGACATGGGTGCACTTACCTACATGCAGGCAATACACACACACACATAAAAATAATAAATAAAATATTAAAAAAAGAAAAATCAGTATTGCTTGGGACTGGAGAGATAGCTCAGCAGTTAAGAGCACTGGCTGCTCTTGCAGAAGACCCAGATTTGAGTCCCATCACCCACATGGCGGCTAGCAACCATCTCTAATTCCAGATTCAGGGGATCCAACACCCTCTACTGTCCTCTGCAGGCATTGCATGACATGGGTGCACTTTATGTACATGCAGGTATAATACTCATACACATAAAATAAAAATAAATAAATAGGGCTAGAGAGATGGCTCAGCAGTTAAGAACACTGATTGTTCTTCCAGAAGACCCAGCTTTGAATCCCAGCACCCACATGACAGCTATCAACTATCCGTAACTCCAATCCCAGGGGATCTGACAGCCTCTTCTGTCCTCCATGGGCATTGCACGACACGGGTGCACTTACCTACATGCAGGCAATACACAGATACACATTAAAAAAAATAATAAATTGATTAATTAAAAAAATAAATTTAAAAAGAAAAATCCGTGCTGGAAAGAATGTATGAACTCCATCTTGTAAGCTTAGATTATTTATCTCAGCTGTGGGAAGAGGTCATGAGGCTGATCAAAAGTCAAATTATTCTTCCTTGCTTTACCATCTTCTAGCAGGGAGGTATGGTCCATGTGTGCACGTGCACAGTACTTCTCAGTAAATCGAACACTTATCCCGCCAATAATGGTCACTCTTGCAATAGTTGCCTTTATTTGAATATTTGTTTTTTAAAATATTTTATTATTTTTATTTTATGTGTATGAGTGTATTGCCTGCATGTAGGTAAGTGCACCCACGTTGTGCAATGCCTGTCGAGGACAGAAGGGGCTGTCAGATTCCCTGGAACTGGAGTTATGGACATAGCTGCCATGTGGGTGCTGGCATTTGAACCCAGGTCTTCAAGAACAACCAATGTTCTTAACCACTGAGCCATCTCTCCAGCCCCTAATATTTGTTAATAAATTAACAAAATCACTTTTAATCATAAAGAGAAAAATGTCATTAAATCTTTTTTCCTCCTAAATACAAGGTCGTTTTGGCCATATAACACCTTTCTTTCTGTATGTAGCCAAAACAGCAGGGTAGAGCACCGAAGAAAAGAGGCAACAATGGGTGATTTATTAACGTAAGTGCCATTGAAATTGTGCTCACAAGGGAACCAACTTCTCACAGTTGCACTCTTGATCATCTTGAGAGAGTCTATTTTTTTCAAAAGCAGTTCTCATGCTCTCATAAGGCTGTTTTCATACATCTCATCTAATTCCATGCTTTTCTTGGCTGCCGTGTCCAAGTTGTAACATTTCACACCATGGGGTCCTGCCAAGATGGGATTCTACACACTGGTCACGTGGGGTGTGTTGTAGTTGGAGCAGCTGCACAATCCTGTCATAGACACTGAGAAAAAAGACTGCATCCTTTGGCTGGATTTCCTAAGCTCCTGGAATTTAAAATCTCAGTCAGTAGCCAGGGACAAGTCATCCATGTTTATTATGTTACTCTTTAATTTCCAGAATGTTCCGAGCGCTGCCTCTTTTGATGTAGTACCCTCTTTCTCAGTATGCTGTGTGCAGGTTAGAATTTTTGAAAGCACCACAGAAAATCAGGTGCTGTTGCTATGCCTCTTGCCATCTGTGGTGCTGTTATCTTTAGTTTCCTCCTTCAGTAATCACCACGGCTGTGAGGACAAAGGGACCACAGGAACTGTCTGCTTTGTTTATCTTGCCAGGTCCATCTGAACCAGATTTTCCCTTTCCTCATCTGAGACGTCACTCAGGTCACACCTGACAATTCTCCTTTACTGGAGAAGTTATTCACTATGTTGGCATCAGATGAACTAGTTTATCTTAACTGGCAATTAGAGAGGGACTGGGAAATATAAGCAAAGCACACAGAAATTAGAACAACTCAGTTCATTTGAATCCCATAAGCAAGCTTCTGCCTGCCATTTTAGGGAACACCGATATGCTCTGGTGAGAATATTAACTAGTAAAGCAAGTTGTGATAGAAAATCTGTGACAGATGCAAGTGTTTTGAATACACTAAAATTATGTGGGTATTTTCAGAGGAGAGAACAAATCATATTCCGAGTTCAAAAGAGCATTTTGCTATTCGTTAATGAGACACAAAGCCAATTGGCATTTAGTCAGCTGACCATTTTGATGTACATCTCTATAATTTTTATCCTACACACATCCAACATCAAAATCAGAATGAAGAGAGGGCCTTCATTTCCCCAAAAGCTCTCAAGCTGCCCCTTTCTAGTCATATCATTCTTTGACTCCGAAATCCTGGCAACAGCAATTAGGTTTTCACCAGCGACCATGTGTATTTTGAAGAATGTGGTACAAATAGAATTATAAAGGGCATACATTTTTGAGACAATCAACTTGAGACTGATCCAAGTAGAGGAGTGTAAAATACTGTTTCAGGATAAATATGAGGAAAAATATGTACAACTGGGTAGACTTGTCATTCTGGAAGTGTAATTGGCTTTTTGGAAAATTCTAAACTTGTTTCCAGGTTGGCTGATTTAGGGTCTGTATTAGTTTCCTAGTGAGGAGGACTTAGAACATGAATCTCTCTCTCTCTCCTCCCTATGCCTTTCCACATATACATGCATTGAGATTATATTACATATATGTATTATGTATGTATGAAATGATGATAGTTGAAGAACTATATGTCATGGATAATATGCACAGAGCATTACTTAATATATAGGCACACTTCAATATACTTGTTGGGATTCCTTGACTATAGAAGAGAGTCTCAGGTAGAGGAATTGTAAAGGAAAGAGAAATATATGTTAAAATAAAGGTACATGTGTTTGCCTCATGTGGGTTCAGCTACAATATTCATTATGGGTGTACCTACATCTTTCTTAATTTTGACAACCAAATTTGCAACTTACTTTTAGTACCATTTTACAAATAAGGAAACTGACTCTGAAAATTGCTGGGATGCATTCATATACTTGTAGCCAGGAACATGACAGTGATCATTTCTGACTTCAGATTTTGTAGTCTCCTGCATAGTCTGTGCTATTTATCTTATCTCAAAAAATCTTTTCTATGAAATATGGAGTTTGATAAATTCTAATTAGTACCAATGGATATTATGAGATAAAGTATGAATCCAAGAGACCACCCCTCCAGTTTTATGACACAGACTGAAGCTTTGAGGGTTCAGATACATGTTTATGGAATGCAGAGAAAGTAAATGAAAAGCTCTCAGCCAAATTGTGATGAGAATGATGGATCCATTTCAAAGAGGCAGGGACAATAAAAAATGTTTGCAGGGAACATCAGGTTGAAAAAGACAAGAGGAAGGAGGCAAAAGAGGTGTTTAAGGAGAGGAGAGAAAGGAACTGGATTAGAGAGAGCAGGAAGCAGTGTGGGCTTGATCTGGTTTGTGGTTTTGCTTTGCCCGAGCTTTGGGAGGTGGAGGAGAGAAGTGAGATGCAAGATCTGAGTCAATCAGATGTATGATGATTCTGAACTCATTTTCAGGGTTTCTAAGACATTCTAATACAGAATTTCATTATTTTAACTTGAAATTAATGTTTGTTTAGTGGACTCTATTTATTTTACTCTAACTTTTTTTTTTCTGACAAATGGCTTCATGAATCTTGACTTTAGCTGGCTTATGTCAGTATTTGGTTTGAATTAATTACAACTGACTACTGTTGGTAAACTTCAGATGATTAAAGGAGGAAAAAATATTAGTATGAAACAATTCTTGGTAAATTTTTGTCTTAAATTTTAACTGACATCGATCAGAATGTATAATATATATAAGGTAATTAAAGTAGTTTGACTATGTCACTTAAAATTATTTTATTGAGCTTTTAAAATTTCATGCAACATTTTCCACTCAACTCTAGACCCCCTCCCCCATCCATGCCCCCCTGTATCCCCCCCACTGAACCCTATGCACTCTGCCATACATTGCTGAGTCCCATTCACCCCGCATCAATCACTCTCAAGTAATTCTCGATGTACTGCTGGCTCTCCACCTATTTCTCACCTCCCCTTTGGGCCCTTGTTTAACTGAGCTGACATGGGTCCCACACTTGATGCCACTGCTGCCACAGGCTCACACCAGCAAACCTCCAGTGGCCTGGAAACCTCCACCTCCCTGTTTTTATGAACCAGCCCTGGCTCTTACAATCTTTCACCTCCTCTTCCATAACGGCCCATAAGCCATGGGTGGGTGAGGTTTCATATAGGAGTCCCATCTTACACTCTACAGTCTCTTACTCTCCAAAACTTGGTCAGTTGTGGCCTTCTGTGTGCATCACACGCTGATGTACATGGAAGCCTCACTGGTGAGAGTTGAGGGGTGCATTAGCCCTCTCTCTACCACTATGCTCCATGAGCCTTGGTTGTAGAGATTCCACCGCAGATCTGTACCCAGTTCTGGGCATCTCCTAGGCGTATGTTCTCTATGCCTGACCAGATGTGCAACTCTGCAGTAGCCTCCATCTGTTGCAAAAAGAAGCTTCTTTGATGAGTGCTGTACAGCAGGCCGTCACTCTAAGGGAGGTCTCTTCTATCTGGCACTGCATTCCCTTCCAAGCAGCTCCCAGGTATACAGAGGCATTAATGTTCTGATACTCTGTGCATTTCTCATAGGTTTCTAGGGCATCACTTTTCCCTCTAGGTTTTCTAGCCCCCGAGATTCACTCATCTCCACCCTCTTTTCTCTCATTGATTTCCGCCTCTCTCTGTCCCTAGTCACAGTGGCCTCATTATCCCCACACTGCCATACCTCCCGACTCCTGCCATCTTTCCTCTCCTGACTTCTCTCCCTCCCCACATCATGGTCCCTTGCATGTCCCTCCCTCCTCTCCTCCCTGCCGATTACTCCCATGTTTTCCACCTCTCTCAGGTAACATCTGTTCCCTACTATCCCCACTTCACGTTGTCTCTTTTCCTTTACCTTCATGTATCCTTTCCCTTTTCCTGGCTCCTGGTGTTACATCAGAACTTAAATACTCACCTATAAGGTATTGTGCTACAATCCACAAATGAAGGAGATCTTACGTTGCTTGATTTTCTGCGTTTGTGTTACTTAGTATAACACTCTCTAGCTCCATTCATTTACCTGAAAATATCATAATTTCATCTTTTCTTACTGCTGAGTAGCACTCCACTGAATAGATGTACCACATTTTCATTATCCATTCGTCAGTTGAGGGACATTTATGTTGTTTCCATTTCTTAGCTATTGTGAAGAGGGCGGCAACAAGCACGGATGTACAGGTATCTCTATGGTACAATGAGTCCTTAGGGTATATGCCAAGGAGTGATATCACTGGATCATACGGTAGGTTCATTTTAGCTTTTTGAGGGCCTCCACACACTTTCCATAGTGGTTGCATGAGTTTGCATTCCCACCATCAGTGAACGAGCGTTCTTTCTCCACATTGCTGCCAGTATCTGCATTCTTTCATTCTTTTGACTTTGCCAATCTGACTGGGGTAAGGTGAAATCTTAAAGTGGCTTTTATCTGCATTTCTCTAATTACTAAGGATGCTGAGAACTTTTTAAGGTGCTTCTTAGCCATTTTTATTTCTTCTTCAGGTTTTATATTGAGGTCTTTGATTCATTTGGAGTTGACTTTTGTGCAGGGTGAAAGACAAAGTTTGTTTCATTTTTTTCTGCAGATGGAGATACAGTTTTGCCAGCACCATTTGTTGAAGATGCTATCTTTCCTCCGTCTCTTTACTGAAATCTTTAATGTCTTTGTTTAAGTTTATTCCTAAATATTTTGCTTTTTTTTTAAAGGCTATTGAGAATGGGAGGGTTTCCTCATGTGCTTTTTCTGATTGCTTATTATTGGTATATAGAAAGGCTACTGATTTTTGTAAGTTGATTTTGTATCCTACCACTTTATTGAAAGTATTAATCAATTCTCTAAAAGTTTTTTTAGTGGAATTTCTGGGGTCTCTTATGGATAATAGGATATCATCTGCAAATAGGGATAATTTGACCTCTTCTTTTCCAATTGGTACTCCTTTAATTTCCTTCTCCTGTCTTATTGCTCTAGCAAGAGTTTCAAGTACTATGTTAAAAGGAATAAAGATAGCAGACAGTCATGTCTGTTCCTGATTTTAACTGGAATGCTTCCAGTTTTTCCCCATTTAGAATGATGTTGACTGTGGGTTTGTTGTATACAGCTTTAATTATGTTGAGGTATGTTCCCTCCAGACCAATTCCCTCGAGAACTTTTAACATGAATGTATGTTGAATTTTATCAAATGCCTTTTCTGCATCTATTGAGATGACCATGTAGTTTTTGTCTTTAAGCCCATTTATATGTTCTATTAGTTTTATTGACTTACGTATGTTGAACCATCCCTGCATCTCTGGAATAAAGCTGACTTGATTGTGGTGGATGACCTTTTTGATATGTGTCTATATGTGGTTTGCAAGTATCTTGAGTATTTTTGTAACTATGTTCATTAAGGATATGGGTCTATAGTTTTCTTTTTTGTGGTATCTTTACCTGGTCTTAGACTAATACTGGCTCCATAGAAGGATTTGGGGGGTTCTCCTTTTGTTTCTATCTTTTTGAATAATTTAAGCAGTATTGGTTGTGGATTTTCTTTGGATGTCTGGTAGAATTCTGCTGTGACTCTATCTGGGCCTGGTCTTTTTTTAGTCAGGAGGTCTGTATTACTATTTCAATTTCCTTATTTGTTATGACGTGTTTAGGCTGTTGATCTCCTCTTGGTTTAATTTTGGTGGTGGCCATGGCTTTAGAAATTCATCTATTTCTTTTAGGTTTTCAAATTTACTGGAGTACAGATTTTTAAAGTGTTCCCTTACAAAGGTTTGGATTTTTTGGTGTCTGTTGTGATGTTTCCTCTTTCATCTCTGATTTTGTTGATTTGGACTTGCTCTTTCTTTCTTTTGGTTAACTGGGCTAAGGGTCTTTCTATCCTGTTTAACTTTTCAAAGTACTAGCTCTTAGATTCATTGATTTTTTTTTCTATTTTTTGTTTGTTTCTATTTCATTAATTTCTGCTCGAAGTTTTGTTATTTTGTCATTTCTTCTCATCTACTAAGTTTGGGTGGGTTTGTTCTTGCCTTTCCAGAGGCTTGAGCTGTCCTGTCAAGTCATTTACATGTGCTGTTTATGATTTTTTATGTTGTTTATATTAAAATAATACTTTAATCTGGCAAGATAAAATATAGTATGAAAAAGAAAATACATTATTAAAATTCACCTAATATCTATTTAGGACATTTTAAAATGTGACTACTAAAAATTGTTAAATTCCATATGCTGTTCACATTACATTTCTGTTGATAATGGTACTATATCCAGGCTATCCAAGTCATGAACATGGGAGGGAAAGACTGATACTTTGAGACTGCCATCTAGTTGCCTATTGTTCCAGGCTCTCACCCTGTTAGGACCCTCCAATTGAATCATCTAGTATTTTTATCTATGAATTTCCCTCTTAGGACTGCTTTTAGGGTGTTCCAGAAGTTTTGTGTGTTGTGTTTTCATTTTCATTTTGTTCCAGGAACACTTTTATTTCTTTCTTAATTTCTTATTTGACTCATTCATGATTCAGGAGTGTATTGTTTAATCTCCATGAGTTCATGTGTTTACTTGAGCTTCTTTTGCTGTTGATTATAAGCTTTATTGCACTGTGGTCTGATAGAAGGCGTGGAATTATTTCGAGTTTTTTCTTGTATTTGTTGAGTTTTTTTTTTTTTTTTGTGCCCCAGAATGAGGTCAATTTTAGAATAACTTGCATGAGCTGCTGAGTAGAAAGTGTATTCTTTGGTGGTTGGGTGGAATATTCTGAATATATCTGTTAGCTCCATTTCATGTAGTATGTCATTTAATTCAGATCTCTCTCTGTTTATTCTTTGTATAATTGTCCTGTCTATTGAAGAAAGTGGGGTATTAAAATTGCCCACTGTCACTGAGTTGGTGTCAATCCCTCTTTCGTAGTCCTGGACTACTGATTTTATGAAATCAGGTACTAGAGAGTTTGGCGTATAAATGTTCATGATTTTAATATTGTCATGGTCAATTGTTCCTTTGATTAGAATGAAGTAACCCTCCTTTATCTCTTCTGATGAGTTTTAATTTGAAGTCTATTTTGTCAGATATTAAAATTGCAACACATGCTTGCTTCTTAGGGCCATTTGCTTGGAATATTTTTTTCCATCCTTTCACCCTACGATAGTGTCTATCCTTGAAGGTGAGATGAATTTCTTGAAGACAACAAAAAGATGGATTTTCTTCCTTGATCCATTGCACCAGCCCATGTCTTTTGATAGGGGAAAGTTGAGGCCATTGATATTTAGTGTTATTATTGAAAGGTGTGTATTGTATACTATCATTTTAAGTTCTTTGTGTTTGTGGCCCTATTTTGTGTTTTTGTTGTTATACCTTTATTTCCTTTCTGCAGCCTCTTGGGCATACGCATTTCTTTCTTTGGTCCTTTGTATTTCTTCAAGTATTTTCTGTAGTGCTGGTATGGAAGACATGAATTCTTTCAGCCTATTTGTGTCATAGAAAAATTTCTGTTCCCCTTTGACCTTAATAGATAGTTTTGCTGGGTGAATTATTCAGGATTGGCATCCATGGTTGTTTGGAACAGGGAATACTTTGTTCTGTGCTCTTCTGGCTTTCATAGTTTACATCAAAAAGTCAGCTGTAATTCTAATGGGTTTTCCTTTATGTGTAACTTGTTTTTCTCTAGCAGCTTTCAGTACCCTCTCTTTGTTCTGTACAATTAATGCTTTTACTGGGATATGTCATGGAGACTTTCTGTTCTGATCATGGCTTAGTGGTGTTCTCTGTGTTTCTTGAATCTCTATAGGTATATCTTTCCCAAATTTAGGGAAGTTTTCTTCTATAATCCTATTGAAGAGCTGTTCAATGCCATTTGTTTGAGTTTCTTCTCCTTCCTATATGCCTATAATACATAGATTTAGTCATTTCATTGTGTCCCACATTTTTTGAATATCCCATTCTTGTGTCTGTTTGAATTTTGCATCATCTTTGCTTAAGGAGTCCAGATCTTCAACTTTATCTTCCAATCATGATATTCTGTTTTCCATTTCATTCATTCTGCTTGTGAGACTTCTCCTGTTGTTTCTAATTTGTTTATTGAGTCCAGCATTCATTTCCTTTTGGGTTTTCTTCACTATTTCTATCTTTTTAGTGCATTTCCTTTTAATTTATGAATTGTTTTTTATATTTCATTACAATACATATTTGTATATTCTTGGGCTTCCATCAAATTTTATGCCTTTCTTCTTTGAGTTCTTTGTGTTGTGTTTTCCTGAAGTTCTTTGATCATGTTTATTATTGTTCTTTTAAATTCTACATCCTGGGGTTCTACAGGGTGGTTCTCAATGTTGCACACTTCTGTAAGACTTATGAGTTATGTTGGGGGCATATTTTACTGGTTTTCATATTTTTTTGTTTTTGCATTGTCGTTAAGGCACATGGATGTTCTTTGTTGGTTAGGTGTTCGATAGGAACTTCTACTCTGTCTCTGTTTAGTGTAATTTTGGTTCTGTTAATATTGTTTATGTAGCTAAGTTAAGCTTTGTTTAGGTATGGAAGACAAATTGGTGGGTATATCAAGTTCTTGCTGGGTAGTAGACTGGTTAGTGTCCTGACTGAGCAGATCTGTCTGCCTGATTGGGATGTTGGGAAATTGGTGGTGAGGGGACCACCTGGGGGCGGGGAGGCTTAGGGATCTATGGTAGGGTGTTTAGTTAATCAGGTTTGGGAAGCTAGTCCTGAGACCTGAGGTGAAGGAATTGGAGCCAGCCTGTAAGAGAGGTCAACAGGGCACAAGGTGGGGGTGGATGAGAGAAAATCAGTTTTTGATTCTTGTGTGAGACTCAAGCCTTCCTTTTTTGAGTTTAGGTCTGTTTCTGTTTGTGTACTTTATGTGCCTTTGTTGCTTTCTTATTGGGTATGAAAAACTGGTTGGTCTAGGCTTCAGGTTCTCTCTTTGGAGTTTATATTGGAGGGTTCTGATGACTTTAGTCTAACAGTTCAGGAGTTCCCACAGAGGCCCAAGTCAGAAGAGGACCAGATGCTCTCAGTTTTCCTCCTAAAGTCTGGGTCCTTCTAGTCCTCAGGCACAGTACAATTTGGGAGGCTTGCTAGGTAGGTTGGATTCAGGCATGCTCAGACAGTCAGGAGAGGAGGCTGGTCTCAGGAATCCCAGGAAGTTTGGGGGGGGCAGCCAGGGAAGAAGGCTAGTCTCAGGTGTGCAAAGGCAAGTTGGGGATGGGGGAAGGCTGCTTGGTCTTTAGGAAAGTAGACTGAAGAATTGAATTGATCTGGGTGTAAAGGACCAGGAAGCAGTGGGGGGGATGTGGGCTAACATGGTAGTCCAGAAGTCTGGGGTGCCAAGGGAAGGATTGGGCCTGTACCCAGGAGTAGAAGGAGAAAGGGATGTGGGAGTTGGTAGACTGAATCAGGTTGTGGGAGTCAGGTGCAGTGGGCAGGTGCAGTCAGAAGCAGTGGGAGAATTTGGGCCAGGAGGGTAGTCCAGAGGTCTGGGGTGCTAAGGGAAGAAGCAGAAAGAAGCAGGCCTGTGCCCAAGGCTAGAAGGAGAATGGGATCACTTAAAAATTTTTGTGTTTGTAAAGCCAGGCATTGTGGCATATGTCTTTAGATCTAGCACTTGGGAGGCAGAGGCACACAGATCTCTGTGAGTTCAAGGCCAGCCTGGTCTACATAGTGAGTTCCAGGACAGCTGGGGCTACAGGGAGACCCTGTTTCAAAAAGACCAAAAACTTTTTTACGTTTGTAAATTAGTTTATATTTTTACATTCTATTTGCTTTTCTAAAAACTCACAGAAATCCCTGCATTATAACACATATAACAAACATTTTATAAACTATCTATATAAGAAGTTAATCTTGTACTTGACTTTACCCCAAATGAAAAATATATGGTGTTGTTTCAAGAAACATGGTATATATTAAATTAAAATAATTTAAAAATAGGTAAAAACTATGAGGCAAAGAAAAAATAGGTTAAAAATTCATGCAAGAGAATGTATCATGAACTCAGTAGTATATACAACTATAAGGGATGAATTATCATCGTGTTCATTAATTAGAAATTATTGTCAGCCTTTCTCAGACATCTTAAAGTTGGACTGAAGTTGTTTAAACCCCAACTTTGGAAAGAGTGTGTATAAGACCAAAGAAACAAGTTTGCGAAGTGGCTTCTTTTGAACGGTCTTATGATGTGGGCAGCTGTGTCAGCAGAGTGACTTAACCTTTCTGCAATGTGCTCAGCGTGCTAAGACATCAAAGCAGCTTTCCAACTCAGCATTGCACATCATCATACAGAAACTGAGTATGAAGGAAGCTCTCAGTAGCTCACTTGCTCATCTTTGAATTTTGTTCATAGTTTTAAGGAGAAAATAGTCATCAGCAGCTCACAATTTCAGCAAGTGAACTCAGCTATTTTCAAAGGTATGTGGCTACTGAGTATTTATGGTTATATTTTGAATAAAAAATCAAATTACCCTGAACTTTCTATATTCTTACTCACTTGAAATTTTTGAATGAATATGATATACAACTTAGCTGAAGTCTTTATTTGTCCTAAAGTTTCTTCCCTCTCTCCCTCCTTCCCTCCCTTAGTACTGTCCTCCCTCCCTCTCTTTCCCTTCCTCTCTCCCTCCTTCACACCCTCCTTCTTTCTTTATTTCTTTATTCAGTTCCTTCTGTTCATCTTTCACGAGGCAGGGTCTTGCTATGTAGCCGAGGTTGGCTTGGAATTTACAGTCCTCCTGCTTCAGCCTCCCAAGGCCCAGCTGGGATTCTATGCTTTAAGAGGTAGGCATGTTTATTTTTTTGGTTGAACATACTTCTATTTCTCAAGGTTTAAAGAGCAATAGTTAAAACAAGTCATTTACAAAAGGATAAGCAAGGTATTTCATTAGTGTGTTCAGATCAAAACACAGAACTGTATATATTTATACGACACAATACATGACATGGGGGTAGTAGAAAGGGAAGAAGCAGGGCTGGAGAGATGGCTTAGTGGTTAAGAACACTGATTGTTCTTGCAGAAGACCTGGGTTCAAATCCCAGCACCCACATTGTTGGCCCGTGTTGGGAGCTATTAATCCATTATGTACACTGAGCTGTGGCAGGCTTGCTTGTTTACTTAGTTTGTGTTTTACACACCAGTACCTAATCTGCCAAGTCAGGAGGAATGTGTTTATAATTTAGGGACGATGGTTAAATGGTGGAGTTCACAACAAGTATTTGACCGCTCCTTGACCCTCAGATACAGGTGGGAAAAATAGCTGTTGAAGCTAATTGAGCTAAGCAAACGGTGGCTATCTCTGATGTTCTACTGTATAAAAAGGCGGAGCTGGAATAAACCGGGGCTGCGGTCTCTACTGACAGTCCTCCCAAGTATCTTTTCTCTGTCTCTTGTTTTTCCTTTCAATCCTCACTCCCCCTTTCAGGTGCTGTCCGTCTTGGCCAGCTGGCACCGGCACCACATGGCAGGAACAACTGCCTGTAACTCCAGTCCCAGGAATCGGACAGCCTCTTCTGTCCTCTGCGGGCACTGCATGACACGGATGCACTTACCGACATGCAGGCAATACACGCATACGCATAAGCTAAAAATAATAAATAAATTTTTTTTAAAAAAAAGAATGGGAAGAAGCAGATGAGGAGTGGGTCTGAATATAATTAAAGCACATACTATGAAATTCTCAAAAATCCAATAAAGTATTTTAAAAATACAGAATTTCCTATTAAAATTGAGTTTCAAAAGGATATCCTTGTAAGTGTATATCCTATGTAGTATTTGGAATATTCCCCACTGTTCTTAAGCATTATCTCTTGCTTATCTGAAAGTCAAATTTAACTGGTTTTCTCATATTATATCTAGAAACATTACCTTTTTTCTTGAGGGTTAATGACTGCCATATTAGAGCAAATTGTCAAATCCTTAATGACTTCTAAATGTTTCTAAACATCTTGATCTTTGAATTTTTTTCCCTTTCAACACAGATATTCTATGTTTAACTAGAATTTTTTTTTTGTTTCCTTTTCAGGAAATCAGGCAAAATGGTATTTTGAAAATAAACACTAAACTAAGATCTATCATGATTCACTGATTACAAAAGGAACTTTGCCATTTATTTATTTAATCTTTTCAGAATTGTGCATTTATATAGGAGATTAGGCTCCACTAGAAATAAATTGTACTTTCTGAGAATATTCTATATAATGTCCAGGATTATTGGTCAAGGACTTATTTTCACCTGGAAGTAAAAATGGAGTGGATTTATACAAAATAATTTGAGAACATAAATAAAATGATGAACATAATCATAAAGGGTATGATGCTTCTGATACAAATGATTCTGAAAATTAAGTTGCATTTGTATTTTAAAAGTACATGCTGCTGGTCATGGTGCCCATACTCAGGAGGCAAGTTAAGTGGATCTCTGTGAGTTCAAGACCAGTCTAGTCTACATAGTGAATTCCAGATCAACCAGGTCTATATAGGCAGAACTTGCCTCAAAAAAAGTATATGTAGTAGGATGTAATTGAAACATTGTCCCGAAGAGCAACAAAAAGTGATTCAAAGACCATTGCGTTAATTGGTACATTTGTCTACTTCTCAAATCAAAATACGTGTTACTGAAATTTTTATTTACTTTTTGTTGTCTTTTGTTTCTGAGACAGGGCCTTCCTGTAGTCTCGGCTGGCCTCAAGCTCACAGAAATCTATTTGCCTGCCTCTGATCCCAAGTACTGAAATTAAAGGCATGTGCCACCATGCCTCACTTATTATTTACTTTTGAAAATACTTCCCATGCTCATGAATTGGTAGAATTAATATTGTGAAAATGACCATCCTACCAAAAGCAAATTATAGATTCAATGCAATCCCAATCAAAATCCCCATGGCATTCTTCACAGAATTAGAAAAAAAAAAATCCCTCGAATTCATGTGGAATCACAAAAGAGCCCAGATAGCGAAAGCAATCCTGAGCACAAAGAGCAAGGTTGTGGGTAGCACCATACCAGATCTCAAACTGCATTATAGAACTGTAGTCATAAAACAGCATGAGACTGATACCAAAACAGACACATAGATAATAGAACAAAGGAGAAGACCCAAACATGAGTGCATGTAATCTCAGCCACCTAGTATCTGACAAAGGTGCCAAGAACACACATTAGAGTAAAGACAGCAACAAATAGTGCTGGGGAAACTAAATCTCTATTTGTAGAAGAGTGAAATTAGACCCTTATCTATTACCCTGCACAAAAGTCAACTCCAAATGGATCAAAGACCTCAATGTGAAACCCAAAACTCTGAAACTGTTTGAAGAAAACATAGACAATATCCGACAAGATATAGCTGCAGGAACTAAATTGGACACCAGTCACTCAGGAAATAAGGGAAATAAGTTCAATAATAGACAAATGGGACCTCATTGAACTAAAAAGCTTTGTATAGCAAAGGAAAGAACCAATTGAGTGAAAAGGAAGTCCACAGAGGGGTGAAAATCTTCACTAGCTACACATCTGACAGAGGATTAATATTGAGAATATACAAAGAACTCAAAAAACAAAGAATCAAGAAAACAAATAGGCTATTAAAAGATGGGCTACAGATCTGAAGAGACAGCTCTTAAAAGAAGAAATAGCAATGACTAAGAAACACCTTTAAAAAGTGTTCAATGTCCTTAGTATTTAGGGAAATGCAAATCAAAACTACTTTAAGATTTCATCTTACCCACATCATAATGGCTAAGATAAAGAGAACAAATGAACCAAATGCTTGTGAGGATGTAGGGAAAGGAGAACTCACTTTCACTGCTGATGGGATTGAAAACTGGAGCAATTACTGAGGAAACCAGTGTGGAGAACTCCTAAAAGTGAAAATAAAGCTACCATATGACCTGATTATACCAATCCTACATGTATACCCAATGGACTCATCCTACTGCAGAGATACTAGCACAGCCATGCTTGTTGCTGCTCTTTTCACAATGGTTAAGAAATGGAAACAACTTAATGCTCCCCTGCTGATGAATGGATAATGAAAATCTAGTACATTTACATGATGGAGCTCTATTCAGTGGTAAAGAAAAACAAAACCATCAAATTTGTAGGTAAATGGATGGAGTAACACAGACTCAGTAAAACAAATGACATCTGTTCTCTCTCATTTGTGGATCCTAGCTCCAAATCCTTAGATGTTAGTACATATCCTGATGTAACCACAGAAGTCAGGAAAATGGAAAGGAAGCATAGGGGTAAAGGGAAAGAAGGACCTCAAGATAGGGGGAGAGTAGGAGAAAGGTATTATCAAGGAGGAAATGGAAAAATGGGAGGTGCTTTAACTGAGGAGGCATGGCAGCATGAAAAACCAGAGAGAATTTGTATTGGTTCAAAAACCTACTGAAAAATGCACATGAAAAATATATACGAGTGTATGTGTATAGCTAAAGGCTATATAACAAAAAACACAGTGCACGTAGTAGGAGAAACCTTCCCTCCAGTTGTTGGTTAGGAACAACTAGCACAGGCTATTGCTATAGCCCTTGATTGTCTCTCAGTACTTGAAGGTAAGGCCCCATTGCTGAAGACAGGACACACTTCAGACACAGGACTTGGAGCAACCTAGCTGGAACTGACCTGGAAGCCTCTTCCCTGAAGACTAGCTCTCATGGTATCAGGGGATTCTATATAAGCTGCCAATTTACCATAATTATTTGATAATAGAGACATTGTACAACAATCTCTCCATGTCTAGATTGTCTTTAATCTTATTTTCAAGACAAAAACTTTACCAGTGGTGTTCTAATTTGTAAAGCAAAAGAAGCTGTTTCTTTAACATTGTTTTGGTAAAAGTGATTTGTTAATTTGATCACATTTTAAAATAAGATTATTCCTAATGTTGGCCTCTGAAGCCTGAAGGAAATTTCTGATTTCTTTTAAAAAGAACATATAGTAGCAAAAAAAAAGTTCAAGATAGACCAATTACCCCCTATCCTAAGTCATGCAAATATGAATCTTTGTCCCAACAGTAAGAGTGACTTTTTAGCTTATTGAATATTCTGAATTGCTGATTTTGAATATCTTTTGACTTATAAAGGTGACAGGTTTATATAATTCAACTTAATATGGTGCTATTTTCATTTTTTAAAGTTTTAAAGACATTATGTGCATTTATATGTCTGTGGGTGGGTATGTGCACATGAGTGCAACTGTCTGTAGAGGCCAAAAGACGAAGTTACAGGTCATTATGAGCTGCTTAGTGCTGGTGCTATGAATTGAACTCTGGTTCTCTGCAAGAGCAGCAAATGCTCTTAATGGTTGAGCCATCTCTCCAGCACCATGATGCAAATTGCTTTATTGAAATACTAATTTGACTATTATGCGAAAAAATCTTTGCAGACATCAAGGAGGTCTTAGAAGATATTTGTAGTTAGTTAAATAGACTTAGTGAAGTAAGGACAAATCTAACAGACTTTTGGGAATAGGTTTCCTAAATTGCTGGGTCCTTTCTATATGTGCCATGTTAAGAAATTTATGAGCATAGTATAATCTGATTCTCACAGTATCATTAGTTTTGACTTTTGTGATAAGGAAACTAAGCCTTAATCTAAGTACCTCTTCCCAAACTGCAAAGCAAAACAGGTCAGCCTGGATTCTTCTCTATGATGTTGTTTCCTTAGGAAACCTGCTCCAGTCTCCCTTGCAGAGGGGCTTCTCAGATGCCCTGAACTCTCAGGGTTCTGCTTGTTTAAGGATCTATTTCAGTCTCAGATAATCCATGAGAAAAAGGACCAGACAAACACCTGAAAACAGGAAACTACTCATATTTCTTGTGAAACAAGTGACTGACCTGGAAAACTGTGAACTTGTGTGTAGAACACTGTTTTTGAACAGTCACCCTTCAGTATGGTGCTCATTTTGAAGAATGACAATAAACTGGATGGTTAAGTTATGATGGTTTGATTGTGACTTATGGGTTTTACTTGTTGCTTCTGGACTGTCTTGTGTGTTGAAAGGAAAGCCAAAAGTAACCTTTCCAAGTTATACTCACATAGTAAATATTCTATTCAGTAGCCTAGTTGTCTAAGAATCAAAACTAGTCATTTTTAGGATAATCTGCTAATATAGTTATCCACATTATATTTCTTTGATTATTGAGTTTCCTGTACACACACACACACACACACACACACACACACACACACACACAGAGTTAAGCATATACTGTAGAAGTTAAGGGTATAGAAATTCTTAATCAAATTGCTAAATATGAGGTACAGCAATTGTTTGACAATTTACCTTCAAACTAAATCACACTACAACTTTTTAGTATAATAAATTTGGAGTCAGGTGGAACTCACATTTAGACTTGAAGTCATTGACTCTGTTCTTCTTTGTTGTATGTTTTAAGGACATTTTTCACTAGTTGAACTCCACTGGCTCATATATTTTACCCATTATTAATCAAAACAATTATAACCAACATTAACAACATTTTGAAATATGCCCAAAATATATGCTCTTATTACTGCTGTTATAAAGAAGAAAATTTCATGTTCAAAGGAAATCATTTTATACACAGTTGGAGGTAAAACTGCTTTTATTCACTGATAAAACTTTCTCCCAAAAGCACTAAAACATGAAACACATTGTTGAGTATTTCAAGGCATATTTTCCTTACTTGTTTGTATTCAATAAATGAAAAATGATTCGTAAATGGTGATATTGCCTCATGCTGTGCAGAATAAATCTTTCCAAATTTGTAGTTGAAACTGAGCCAGTTTAATGCATAGAGGTTTTGCTATAAAATAGCAAGATAAGTTTTGCAAAACACAATATTATGCCTCTCCCTTTAATTATGCTACCTTCCCATGTCTAATGCTTCTGACTCATTAATACCACAGTAAAATAGCTCCTGCCTAAGTTAAAGTTTCCAGCAACTTGTTTCTTGTAATTCCACTGAGATCTAAATATTAACAAAGCCCATCTTTGGTAGGCACTTATAGATCCCAAATTCTCTGCATTCAAAGCTCATGTACATTGAGAAATATTTCTGACTTGTATTCATAGTTTATTTATGTATTTTTTATTTTAAAGTTTAATGACTTAGTTTTTTATTTTCCAAGAGAACAAAAGGGAGCCATAACATTAGAGACTAAGGCCTGAGGTGCTATAGCCAGGCACATCGAATGTAATTGATAAATGTGTGATGAACTGCAAAGAAGTGCAGATTACAACAGCAATGCAAAAACCAAATGTCAACAACCACAAAACAAACAATAGTAATCCAAGCCATGGATCCATAAGATCATGAATTCAGGAAAAGACTAACAATTGGTATTTGATTGAATTTCTGCAGTTATTTTTCCATAGCAACTGATGGTTATAATAATGATACAATATCACGGGCTGGAGAGATGGCTCAGCGGAGAACACTGACTTTTCTTGCAGAAGATCTGGGTTTGAATCCCAGCACCTGCATGGTAGCTAACAACTGCCCATAGCTCCAGTTCCATGGGATCCGATAGTCTCTTCTGTCCTCCACAGGCATTGCATGACACAGGTGCACTTACCTATATGTAGGCAATACATGCACACACAAAAAATAAAAATAATAAATAAAATATTAAAAATGAATCAAAAAATTAAAAAATAATGATGCAATATCTAAAATGTGCTAAACAAGGCTAAGATAAATATATTCTAATTGTTACAAAATTGAGTAAAAATTATATTGATTAATAAATGGTTACTAAGAGCTCTAGAATTCTTCTTTTCCTATATGTGAAATGTGTATGAAATAAATGTTGCAGAGGCGCTCTGCTTCCTTGGGCCTGCACCACCTGCTGCAGGCCTCTCTCCTACCCGCAGGCCTCTCTCTGGGGTAAGTCCATTATGCCCTCCTCGCCTTGACTTCCCCAGCCTCATTCACCCTCCCATCTCCCTGGCCAGTCTCTCTTCCTAGTTTGGGTCCTGCCCCATTCCTTGTCTTGGGGCCCCAGACACCTGGGGAACCAATACTGCCCCGCCCTCACCTCCCTCTGCTTCCCTGGGCCTGGTGGACCCACCAGCCTCTTGCTGGGTTGCAGGTTGCGGAGGGCTGACCTTTCATCTTCCTGATCCTTTGCATCCAGACCAACCCAGCTCCTCAGTGCAGTCATCAGGAGTCCTTGGGGCCTCTTCACACCACATCTGACTTTGCATTTCTGGGTGGCACAGCAACCAGCATCTTCCCTGGGCCAGGCTCCAAGGCTAGTCCAACTCCCAAATTCCTGAGGCCAAAATCGTCCCTGGAGGGATCCAGACCTAAGGAGAAAGCCTAAAAACATCTGACCCTCCTCTGAATTGGGCCTCTGTGGGAACTCCTGAAGACAAAAGCAATCCAGCCACTCCAATATAAAATCAAAAGAGAGAACCGGAACCTTAGATGAACCAGCTTTTCATGCCCATAAAGTAAACCACAAAGACGCGTAAAGTTTACAAAAAGAAGCAGACCTAAACTTGAAGGCTTGAGTCTCACACAAGAATCAGAAACTACAAAAGAAATTCACATGTCAAAATC
>NW_008347401.1:358718-359186 GCF_000622305.1 Nannospalax galili | reverse complement strand
AGAACAATTATAAACATGATACTACAATTCAGTGATTTTTAAAGAACACACAAACAAATCAAAGAACTGAAAGAAGATAGGGATAAACTGAATTCAGAAAAGAGTTAGAAATATTGAAGAATACTCAGGCTGAAATGAAGGAAAGTGAAACACTCAGTAAGCCAATTAGAAATGTCAGGAGAAAGCCTCACCAATAGGATGAATGAAATGGAAAACAGACTATCAAGACTGGAAGATAAAGTGGATGAACTAGACCACTCAAGCAAAGATTATGAATAATTTAAGAAATCACAAGAGTGGAATATGCAGGAATTGTGTGACACCGTAAAAACACCAAACTTATGAATCATAGGCATACAGGAAGGAGAAGAATCCCAAGATAATGGCATGGACCAGATCTTCAACAGAATTGTAGAAGAAAATTTCCCAAACTTAAAGAAAGACATGCCCATACGAATAAAAGAAGTG
>NW_008347401.1:357552-358478 GCF_000622305.1 Nannospalax galili | reverse complement strand
ACCCAGCCAAAATGTCTATTATAGTCAAAGGGGAAAGAAAAATTTTCCATGCCATAAATAGGCTGAAGGAATTCATGTCCATAATACCAGCCCTTCAGAGAGTTCTGGAAGCAATACAAAGAGCTGAAGAAAGGAATGATTATACCCAAGGGATTGTGGAAAGAAATCCAATGAAGGCATAACTGTGGAAAAGTACAGCTATATGAAGAATGTAAACAGAAATAAAAAATGACAGGAATCAATACTCATCTTTCATTAATAACTTTAAATAGTAACGGACTGAACTCCCCAGTCAAAAGACACAGACTATGTGAATGGATTAAGAAACAAAACCCATCTTTTTGTTGCCTGCAAGAAACTCATCTCACTTTCAATGACAGACACTCTCTCAAAGTGAAAGAATGGAAAAAAATATACCAAACAAATGGCACTAAGAAAAAAGCAGGTGTAGCAATTCTAATATCTGACAAATCAAGAATATATTACAATCATGAACATATATTCACCAAACTCTGGTGCACCCAACTTCATAAAAACAGTACTACAGGACTTTAAGATCCAGATTGATCCCAACTCATTAATAGTAGGGGACTTCAATACCCCACTGTCTCCATTAGATAAGTCAACAGGGCAGAGAGTTAACAGAGAAACATCACAACTAAACAATACCATACATCAAATGGACTTAACAGACATCTACTGAGTATTCCACCCAAGCACCAAAGGACATACTTTCTACTCAGCACCCCATGGAACCTTTTCCAAAATCGACCATGTACTGGGACTCAAAAAAAAAAACCTCAACAAATACAAAAAGAGTGAAATAATTCCATGCATTCTATCAGACCACAATGCAATAAAGCTTACAATCAACACTGGAAGAAGCCCTAATCACCACATGAACACATGGAGATTAAACAACACTC
>NW_008347401.1:355640-356879 GCF_000622305.1 Nannospalax galili | reverse complement strand
CTAATACTAAAGCCAGGAAAGGTATATGAAAAAAGAAAATTATAGACCCATGTCTTTAATGAACATAGATGCAAAGATGCTCAACAAAATACTTGCAAATCACATACAGACACACATCAAAAAGATCATCCACCATGATCAAGGCAGCTTTATCCAAAGATGTAGGGATGGTTCAATATATGTAAGTCAATAAACATCATAAATCATATAAATGGGCTCAAAGACAAGAACCACAAGGTCATCTCAATAGATCCAGAGAAGGCCTTTGACAAATTTCAACAATTTATGTTCAAAGTCCTAGAGTGAATTAGACTGGAGGGAACATACTCGACATAATTAAAGCCATATATAACAAATCCACAGCCAACATGATTCTAAATGGAGAAAAACTGGAAGCATTCCCATTTGAAATCAGGGACCAGACAAGGCTGTCCACAATCCCCACTTCTCTGTAACATAGTACTTGACACTCTTGCAAGAGCAATAAGACAAGAGAAGGAAATTAAAGGAGTAATAATTGGAAAAGAAGATACCAAATTATCCCATTTTGCAGATGATATGATATCATATCTAAGGGATGCCAAAAATTCCACCCCCAAACTCCTAGAAATTATTAACATGTTCAGTAAAGTGGCAGGTTACAAAATTAACCTACAAAAGTCTATAGCCTTTCTATATACCAATAACAAGCAATCAGAGAAAGAGCACAGGGAAACACTCCTGTTCATAATAGCTGCAAAAAAATATATCTTGGAATAAACCTGACCAAATACATTAAAGAGCTCTACAATGAAAATTTTAAATCTTTAAAGAAAGAGATTGAGGAAGGCATCAGAAGATGGAAGGACCTCCCATGTTCATGAATTGGAAGAATTAATATTGTGAAAATGACCATCCTACCAAAAGTTATATATAGATTCAATGCAATGCCAATCAAAATTCCCATGACATTTTTCACAGAATTGGAAAAATCTATCCTAAGATTCATATGAAAGCAAAAAAGACCTCAAATAGCCAAAAGAACACTGAGCACTAAGAGCAATGCTGGGGGGACTACTACACCAGATTTCAAGCTGTGTTACAGAGCTATAGTCATAAAAAAAAGAAAACAAACATCGTACTGGCACAAAAATAGACCCATAGACCAATGGGACAAAATTGAAGACCAAAATATGAGAAAATGCAATTTCAGCCACCTGATATTTGACAAAGGGGCCAAGAGCTTTAGCTGGAGGAAAG
>NW_008347401.1:355283-355609 GCF_000622305.1 Nannospalax galili | reverse complement strand
TCTTTCACCCTGCACAAAAGTCAATTCCAAATGGCTCAAAGACCTCAATGTAAATCATTAAACTCTGAAACTATTAGAAGAAAACATTGGGAAAAACCTACAAGATATAGATGTAAGAAAGCATTTTCTAAACCCGACATCAATTGCTCAGGAAACAAGGGGCAAGAATTAACAAATGGGAGCTCTTTAAACTAGAGAGCTTCTGTACATCAAAGGAGACAACCAAGGAAACAAACAAAAAACCCACAGAATGGGAGAAAATCTTCACCAGCAACACATCTGATAGAGGTTTAATTACCAGAATATATAACGAACTTAAAAAACAG
>NW_008347401.1:353473-355178 GCF_000622305.1 Nannospalax galili | reverse complement strand
ACTAATAATCAGGGAAATGCAAATTAAAACCACTTTAAGATTTCACCTTATCCCAGTCAGACTGGCTAAGATCAAGAAAACAAATGATACCAAATGGAGAGGATGTGGGGAAAGGTGAACACTCATACACTGCTGGTGGGGCTGCAAACTGATTCAACCCCTATGGAAAGCAGTGTGGAGAAATCTTAAAAACTACAAATGAACCTATCTTTTGACCCAGTTTTACCACTCCTTGGCACATACCCAAAGAACTCATCCTGTTGCAGAGACACTTGTACATCCATGTTTGTTGCTGCTTTTTTTCACAATAGCTAAGAGATGGAAGCAACCTATGTGTCCCTCAAAGATGAGTGGATAATGAAAATGTGGTTCATTTATACGATTGAGTTTTACTCAGCAGTAAAGAAAGATGAAATCACGAAATTTGCAGGTAAATGGATGGAACTAGAAACTGTTATACTAAGTGAAGTAACACAGACTCAGAAAAAAATTGACATATCTTCTCCCTCATATGTGGATCCTAGAACCAAACCCTGATAAGTGAGTACATATCCAGACATAACTACGGGACTGAGGGTAATGGAAAGGAACCAAGGAGGTAAAGGAAAAGAAAGAATCTGAAAGAGAACAGTAGGAAACAGGTATTAATAAGGGAGATATGGATTAAAATTGGGTTAGTTTAAGGAAGGGGGAGGGAAGGGTACACAAGGAACCTAGGGGATAAAGGGAAAGAAGGAGCTCAAGAGAGGTAGGACCATACATACGAGAAAGGTATTATTAAGGGAGAAAGGGGGGAAATGGGGCACCTTAATTGGGAAAAGCATGATGGAGGTGTGAGACAATGTGAGAGATAAACAATGCCTAGCTAGTTTTGAAAACCAGAGGGAACTATATTACTCCTACAACCTACTGACAAATTATACATAGCAGATCAAAAGACATATATGTCTAGGTAAGGTTTATCTGAGAACAACTTGTCTTTGCCCAAGATTTATGTACATGAGGCACAGTAATTAAAAATACCAGACTGGTGGAACTAACCTTCTTGGGTGTTTAACAGACATGCTTTGAGGCCTATAATAATTTGGTCAGAGGGACATAAAGGAGAATTTTTGCTCCTTGCCCTCCTAGGTCGACTAGTTCCAGGGGACTATAAGCATCTCTCAAAATGTTCTATAATGTTGGTGGGTTACCTGTCCTCTTGATCAAGGAGGCCAAGGAGATCCATCAGATGGACTTGAACCGGTGTCCAGTTTATAAAGAAGAGGGTCTACACAGAGGAATCATTTCTTCCATGCTTCCAAGTGAAGCCAACCACGGTTGAGCAGGTCCTTTGATGTATCTTCACATAGGTGGAACTGGTAAAAGAAAGGAGCCAGGGGCTCCTCCCAAGCCCATGTGACCCCTGAGGAACAGATCCTCAAATGACCTTATGAGTAAAAATAAATTGCTTTATCTGGTCCAACTGTATGGTCTTAAACACCCAAAAGGAAAGTAGAACCAAAGATTAAGGGGGCCGATATCATTTCATAAGAGTCCATATGTATAGCTAAAAGGTACATAACAAGCAACAATGCCAGACAGGCAATACCATCTTTTGAGTTGTTGGCCAGGGTGGCCAAAGGGGTTTCCAAATAGTAACTCAGCATAGAACTGGGAAAATGAACAGCAGACCCCAATCTTATCCAAAGGAATATTGACAACT
>NW_008347401.1:329822-353405 GCF_000622305.1 Nannospalax galili | reverse complement strand
CACTATTGAAAGAGATGTACTCTTGCTCTGTTGTGTGTTACTGAGTATGTTAAATCTGTAGTGAAATGCTTCCTCTAATCATGTAGCTATTAAAAGTTAAAAAAATGATAAAAATAATAATAATTAGTAGATGTGAAAAACAGTACCATTGAAATCTACCTGATGACTTTATATCTATGTTCAGATGCCAAGGAGCTCAGAAAGTAACCGACTGTGACAAGCAATAATCAGATACATAGAACATCTTAATGTCAATTGCATTAAAAATGAATTTTTTATGAAACTGTATTTTAATAATGAAATGGAGATCTTTTTAAAGTTTAAAACCTCATTTAATTTTGTCTTATAGGGGTTATACGGAGCACAATATTGTATAACTGTATCAATTCAACCGTAAACCTAAAAATTTACAGCCAATTTTGAAAGGGATGCATCTTAGCTCTGGAAATTGTTATTGAATATGTCAGTGCTGTTGTAATGAAATGCTTCTTCTGATTATATGGTTATTAAATAAATAATTTTTAAAAAAAGTAAAAAAAAAAATGTTGCAATCTGTAAGACCAACAGAAACTTACAAGACCAACAGTGTTAGCTACAAGATGCTACATTGTTTTTAAATGTCGAGAAAAGGAGTTAAATAATAAATGTAATCTTACAGTTTAACCAGTGTCAAAATGAGGATAGTAAGACATTTTTTCAGGCAAGCACTGTGAGCTTTTCCAGTCCACAGACATCCTAACAGGACCTACCTGTTTCTCCTCCTGCTCTTGCTTTTCCCCCCTTTCCTGTAGGAGGTCTCACTATGTGACCTAGGTTGTCCTCCAGTTCATGATCCTTCTGCCTGGAGCTAGGATGATAGCTGACTCTTAACAGAAATTTAAAAGTTGTGTTTCTAAAATTTGCTTTAATGTGTGTGTAATAATTTAGTGATATGATTAAAATGCAGATTCTCATCTAGGAAGTTTGTAGTGGGCATGCTCAGCTGTATTTCTTGAGAAAAGTAGGATTTTCAAGGGTATGTACTTCTTGAAAGAGTTGCAAGGAACTCTAGAATTCTTTATTTAAAAAATAATTTCTAAAATTGAGCATACAAAGTAATGAATGTGGTGTGTAAGTGTTCCTGTGGTTAACTTAGAGTCCTGTAGATACTGAGAATTGTTATGTTTTTTTTATAAATTTATTTTCATTTTTTAAATGTGTACAAGTATAGTGTCTGCATGTATGTGAGTGCACCCATGTTGTGCAATGATGCGGAGGTCAGAAGAGGGCATCGGATTCCCCTGGAACTGGCGTTAAAGATGGTTATTAGCCACCATGTGGGTGCTGGGAATCGAACCTGGTTCTTCTGCAAGAGCAGTCAGTGCTCTTAACCCCAGCCCCAATTGTTATGTCTTTTGATGACTCATTTCCTTTTTATTAATATTTAGTGGCTTTCTTTATCACTTCTATCTCCTATAGTCTTGATGTCTATTCTATCAGATGCCTTGATAATAATACCAGCTTATTTTTACTTCTGTTTACTTGATAGATTATTTTCTCTCTTTTGATTTGGTTTAAAAACACTTCTTAAAACATATTTTATTTATTTTTATTTTATGCATATGAGTGTAGTGTTTGCATGTATGTACTTGCACCCATGTTGTGCAATGCCTATGGCAGTCAGAAAAGGGCAGCAGATCTCCTGGACCTAGAGTTATAGACAGTTGTCAGCCACCATGTGGGTGCTGGGACCCAAACCCAGGTCCTTGTGAGAATAGCCAGTGTCTCAACCACTGAGTCATCTCTCCAGTCCTCTAAAAACATTTTTTAAACAGTGAAGTGTATTTCTTTTTCTAGATGACAACATATAGTTAGATCTAGTTTATTTATTTATTTTTATTTATTTTTAAATCCAGCCAACCATTGTGTACTTTAATTGGGGCTATCATGTCATTTGCATTTAAGATGATTAATGAAAGTTGTTTACTAATTCTTACAGGTTTTTTTTTTTTTTTGGTTGGCTGGATTATTGTTTGCTCTTTGTTTTCTTATCTATTCGTATTTGGGATTTGCTGGTTTATTGTGCTGGAAATGATATGTTGCTTCCTAGCTCTCTTTTAATAATCTATTCTTCTCATGACATTCACTCTTTCCTGTGCTCTTATGGTTGAGACTGTCTTCTTCTGTGTATAAATTTCTTAAAGCATTTTCTGCTGTGCTGAATTGGTGATCATGAACTGTATTGTGTCTGTCTTGAAATGTCCTTGTTTTATTACTAATTTTAAGTAACTGTTGGGCATATCACTCTTGGTTGGGAGTTACTTTCAAGGCTTGAAAATTTTGTTCTGTAGTTTCCTGGTTTTTAGGGATGCTGAAGAGAGAACTAATGTTATTATCATGTGGTTTTCCTTTGTAATTAGTTGAATTGGTATGTGTCCCTTGCAGCATTTAATATTATTTCTTTGACTTGATTTTTTTTATATTTTGGCTATAATATATCACAGGAAAGTTCTTTTTTGGTTATGTCTATTTAAAGTTATAAATAATTCCTGTTTGGATATCTATTCTTTAGATTTGGTGAATTTTCTGCTGAAATTTCATTGAATAGATTCTCTATGCCTTAGTTTGTAATCACAACTTCTGTATTGAGGATTCTTAGATTTATGTCTGTTCTATTTTATCAAGGATGCTTGAACTTTGTGGTCATGCTCTTTCACTTTTATAACTTTATTGATGTTTGAATATAGTGCTTCCTCAATCTTGCTCTCTAATCCTGATACTCTCTCTTCTGTTCAGTCAAGTTTAATGGTGGCACTTTCTACTGTATTTTTATTACGTTCACTTAGTTTTCACTTCTAACATTTATACATTTTCCGCAGCATCTCAAAGTCTTTGCTGAATTTCATGACATGTTTGTCAGTTCTTCATATGGCTGATTTCCCATCCTTTTTGTTGACCTTGTCTGTGTTGTGTTCTTTCCTCTTCAAGTCCTGGATTACACAATGCCTTTTTGTGTTCTCTTTGAGTTCAGTGGTCATTATTGTTGGTAGAAGTTTGAAATCTTCATCCAGTATTGTACTCATTTCAGTATCTTTGAATCTCATAGTTGAATATTACTGATCTTTGAGGAAACATATTGCTTTTTCATATTTATGATGCTACTGTGATGTGATTTGCATGCATATTCTTTTAGATATTCCTTTGTGTTTTATTTGGGGAAATTAAGAAAATATTTTTAATGATTTTAAAATTTCATACAATATGTTTTGATCATGTTCATACCCCTCCCCCTTCTCTACTACACTGTACCACCCCCTTTGCCTTCATGTTCTCTATTATTGTCTGTTTTTAAGGCACATAGAGTTTAATCTGTGTGTCCTAAGTGCTCCTAGGTGATCCGCTGGAGCCTGGTACACCTACCACACATCACACCAGTAAAGAAAACTGATTCTCTGTCTCTCTGTCTCTCTGTCTCTGTCTCTCTGTCTCTCTCTGTATCCATCAAATGCCATAGATCCTCAGTTAGGGCTGGGGATTCTTGCCCACTTCCCTCATCCATGCTGAACCCCTCTATGGCTTGGATTTGCACAAGTGTTGTGTGTTCTGTCATAAGCACTGTGGGTTCATATGTGCAAGGCAACCTGTGCTGAGCCAACCTACAAAATGGTTAAGAAATCATTACTGGCTATGCATTTTACAGGGTGTTAATACTGAGAATATTCAAAGAACTAAAAAATCCAAGTTAAAAAATCCCCAAACAACCTAATTAAAAATTGGGGCAAGGAACTAAACAGAAAGTTCTCACATGATGAAATACAAATGACTAATAAACCTTTTTAAAAAAGTCAACATGAGAGAAGTACAAATTAAAACTAGTTTGAGATTTCATCTTACCCCAGTCAGAATGGCTAAGATCCAAAATATAAAACAAAAGAAAACAACAACCACCACCAGCAAAAAACAATGACAAATGGTGAAGACGTGGGGAAAGGGGAACTCTTATTCACTGCTGGTGGACGTGCACACTGGTGGCTATTACAGAAATCAACGCGGACGTTCCTCCAAAAGCTAAAAACGATCCCATAAGACTCATGCCGCTCTTGGGCACATAAACCCTGAGAGACAGCCTAGAATTCTTTATCAGCCTAAATATATTTTTTTAAAGTTTCCAATAATGGGGACTGGAGATTTTAAGAGCTTAGCAATTAAAAGCACAGGCTGCTCTTGCAGAGGACCAGGATTCGAGTCCCAGCACCCACAAAGTGACTAACAATCATCTGTAACTTCAGTTCCAGGGGAATCCAACACCCTCTTCTGACTGCCGTGGGCAGTGCAAGACACGGGTGCACCTACCTGCATTCAGGCAATACACACTCATACACATAAAAAATAAAATTATAAATAAAATACTTGAAAAGTTTCCTATAATCATGAAATCATCATATAGTAACTGTCAGTTTCCATTTGCTCATGAACCATAGCAGTACTTGGCCAAAACAAAGTGACTTTAACAAATAGACCCAAATTATTATTATACATTTTAGATATTATCATAGATTTTAACGAATTTCTCTTGTAGTAAGAGTATTTTGTGGATGGACACACAGGAACAGACCCGGTTCTTGCTTCATATAGTTCTGGGACAATGATGACAGAGTACTTTTCCTTTTTTACATGCAGCTTTCAAGATTATTTGGGGGGCCTTCTCCGTTCTAAAGTACCAATAATAGAAGTAGACAAAGAGCACCACATCGGAATACTACCTTGGAAAACCACAAGGGGAGCATCACATCGGGAGCATCACATCTGCAGCTCCACATTGGGAGCTCTGTATCAGGAGCAGCACGTCAGGAGCACCGCATCCGGAGTGCCACGTCAGAAGCTCCACATTGGGAGCACCATATTGGGAACACCACATAAGGAGCATCACATCGGGAGAATTTCATGGGTCCTACCGGAGATGTCACTCATTACTTCCATCACATTCCAGTGGGTGGAACTCACATCATAGTGACAGTCCATTCCAAGTGACTGGGATGCAGGTTGTGGCTAAAGAGGGTCCTTTTAGTCTCAGATCTCATATATGTAGAGAAGCAGATATTTCCACTGGCTGCAAGATACAGTGTTCTGCCATAGCACCTAAACCAGTTCATGTGCTGGCTGGTCACTGATGACATTAGTGTTCCTCTAGATCCTGATTTAATGATAACGAATACAAGAATATCTAGAATCAGTTAGACATTCATGCTTTAAACATGCAGTCTAAAGACATTGATTGTAAATATAGACATCCTGCAGTTCATGCAACTTATGCTTTTTTGACATTATGATGGTACAAAAGATATGCATTTGGTAGAACCTTTACTCTGAATTTTGCCTTTTGATCTTTTCTCTGGTCAGTGACAGAAGGATACTCTGTCAAATACTGGGCAGCACCAGTGAGCTAAACTCTCAGTCAGCTGTCACAAGAGGACACTGCATTCTGTGGCCAAGATGTGACTGGTAGATTGGATGTGTTAAATGTATCTTAAACTTACAATAGCTCATGAGGACATAACTCTGTTAGTCAAGGAAAATTTTTTTCAAAGTGACTTTGCTTTTGATGTTATATAATGCTTACTTTCAAAGGAAAGTGGTAAACATTTGTTCTTGAAATGAGGAAAAATTAAATATTTTAAATTAGGGGCTGGGGGAGGTGGTTTAGCAGTTAAGAGCACCCACTGGTCTTGCAGAACATCTGGGTTCAGTTCCCAGCACCCACATGGCAACTAACAACTGTCCAAAACTCCAGTCCCAGGGGATCCTATGCCTTTTTCTGGCCTTCTTGGTGATTGCATGCGGTGCACTTGCAAACATGCAGGCAAAATACTCATAGACATAAAATAAAAATAAAATAGAATCATTGAAAATAAAGTGACAGTAAATCTGATAAAACATATCTAAGATTCCAACTGTTCATTCATGAAGGACATTTCAGTATTCTCAATCATGCTGACTGTAACAGCTAAAGCTGGCAAGATTTCCAAGCAGGTTGAACTTGGGTACAGATCCCTGAGTGCCACACAGTAATTGTAAATTGGTACACATTCATGTGGTTGAAAATTTAAGCTCATTAGGTAAATCACAGTTGTAAAACTTTGGAACTACCTCTATACACTGTCTGTTTTAACTCCACAGGGTCCTGGTAGCACTTGAATTTACACATGAACTTCTTTCTTTTGGGTGAATATTTTTCTAGAAAGAATTACTAATTTTTGAAAATTAATTTATATACTAATAAGTAGGAGGAAAATGACAGGCATTAATCAGTTTGTGTTAGAAGAAGAAGATAAATGTTTACAGGTGCTATTTAAATAAAAATGTGTGAACTGTGAATTACATAAAATTGACCAATATGTTGAGGCTCCTCAGTAGTTGAGTGTAAAACTAAAGAAGGTGTACTTAAAGAGTTGTGACCTCTGAAACGAGGTAGCCAAGCAGAACTCCAGTGGATTTGAGAAATATGTGAAGAAGGGAACAGAAGATAATGATGAAATGTCATGCAAAAGTTCAAAATTTGGACGTTTGTCTAAGTATGTTATCCAGAATGTAAGAACAAAGTGATAAAAAGACTTTTAAAGTCCAGAGCAAAAACTGATGAAAAGTAAAGAGGTTCTTCCATCTTCATTCACCCTGGTGCAGGCCTGGAAAGCATTTCTTTGGCTCTATTTTAAAGGAATAGTCAGAAAGCACTTAGCGGATGAATGAATAGTTTGAAGGATTGCAGGACGGCTTGATGAAAGGGCCGGCTGGAGTTGGACTAGACCCAGGCTTGTCTATGGAAAGAAACACCTGCGCTTGGAATCTGGGGCTAAGGTTTGAGGGATTTTTGGCCTTTTCTACCCTATGCTGTCTCAGGATGAACAAAATCAGTTGGGATTTTTAGGCACTTTATTGTTACTTTGAGTTTGGATCTAAAAGTCAGTTCATCGGTTACTAGGAAGAGCAGCAACATCAGAAGTGAAGCCAGCGCACTGGGCATGCTCACTGTATTTGTTTGTATGGATATACTGTAGAGATGGATATTACATATCCTTCGGTTAGTTCACGCTTGGAAAACACTGTGAAGGTGAGATCTCCATTGACTGAAGTGCTATTCACTTTACTTCATTTCTCTTCTTTTCCTTTTTGGTTTGTTTTCCTTAGGTAGCTACTAGTTAAGAATAGTCTTGATGTGGTAGAGCACATCTTTAATCTCAGCACTTGGGAGGCAGATGCAGACAGATCTTTGTGAGATTAAGGTCAGCCTGGCCTACATAGCAAGCTCCAGGCCAGCTGGGGCTATAGGGAGACCCCGCTTCAAACAAACAAACAAACAAACAAACAAGAATAGTCTTTATAAAATATTCAGTTTTGTTTATTCAGTCAAAATTTTCAAATATTTTTGTATGCCTGTGTGCCATTTATGGTGGGAGATGGGAATTCTTAGGTGAGTAAGAGCTTGCCTTCCCGTTGTCTGAAGGGCCGGTATTATAAATGATGTAGTAATGCCTTTGACAGGACTTGGAAAAGGAAGCGAATTTAGAAGATAAAAAGAGAACGTGAAATGCTTTACAGAAGAGAGATCTCTGAGGAGAGTTTTGAAGGAGAGTTGGCAGGTAGAGAAGAGCTGCAAAGTAAAGGACATTCCACACAGCAGAGCAACTCATGAGACACAGGTCTATGCAATGTAAGGAGGAAGTTTGAGACTGTGGGTATAATTCTTAAAAGTGGGGAGACAATAATGAGGGTCAGGCAGAGCTAGGTAACACATGCTGAGTTCCCTGAAGCAATGAGTTAATAACATTGAAGCTCTAAAGCAATTGCTCTGAGTGGGAAGATAAACAGCAGAAGAGATAGGGTCAGATGGAGTTGGGGAGTTGGAGTTGTTTTCTCTTGTGCTTTTCACTTGGGGAACTCTTATATGTCACCTGAAAATATCTTCTGGCTTATAAATAAAGGCATTCATTTAAATTTCAAACTAAGGGACTGAACGTTCAGTCATGACCTCATGATCTTGAGATGTCCACAGTTGGTTCTGCACATAGTAAAAGCAGTCATTGAACATTTCACATTTGATAAATGTGTTCCTCAGTTCCATGGTCTGGTCACGCTTATGGTAGGACAACGCAGCAATGTAGCCAAACCCTACCTCCAAATTGTACTCTGATATTTCCCAAAATTCAACAATAGCAATTTATGCATTGACTGGCTACTATTGCTATTATAAAATATTTTGTAGTTCAATAGGGTTATTTATAGGAATAGGTTGATCCTCAAGTATTATGCTAATTATAGGGAAAAGGTGAATGTTCAAGATAGCACACTGCTATTAGCTTTTCAATATATTTTCACTGACTAATATCTATCTATATGTGCTAAAAGTTCTTAAGTTCTTAGTTATGCAGTAGCTTTACAGCCAGTAAAGAAAGGAAGAAGGGGCATTCAAAAGGTACAGATTTCCAAGCTATTTTCAGAGTTGAGGAAAGTGGAATAGTTTCTGTGGCACTTTTCTTTTGTTCTTTTGTTGATGAATTCTACCTATGTTTTCTTAAGAAGAGCATTCATTTTCTCTCACATGCTACAGGGAAGCACTCAGACATAGGGGCTAGCGCCATCTTTAACATGACTTTAAAGCGTGACTTAGTTTTAACCACGACTTTTAAAAATGTACTCTGCATAAACCCATTCTCTCAGAATTTGAAACTTCTCTAAAAAGAAGAATAATCATATTTTCATTGAGTAATTCAACTGGTTATAGTGAAGATAGTGTTCTGGTTTGACTTCCATTGCTGTGATAAAACACTAACCAGAAGCAAAATGGGGAGGAAAGGGTTTATTTCATCTTCCTTTTCCAAGTGACTCCATCACTGGGGGAATCCAAGGCAGGAACCTTAGCAAGGCAGGAACCTGGAGGCAGGAACTGAAGCAAGTTTACTGGTTTGCTCCTCTGGGCTGTACTCTGCCTGCTCTCTTATACAACCCAGGACCACCTGTCCAGGAGTGGTACCACAGACAATGGTTACCATGCCACTAAACAAGAAAATGCCTCACAGACACAGCCACTGGCCAATCTCACATAGGAAATTCCCCAACAGAGGTTTCTTCTTCCCAGGTGTGTCATGTTGACAACTGAAGCTGTCCAGCACGTGTAGCATAAAAGGACACTGTAAAAACAACTTTGTAACCCACGAATTACTATTTAACTAACCTCTTTTCTCCAGTGAAAATGATGGCCTTGGATAGAAAACTTCTTAGTTACAATGTTAAATCTGGAAGTAGTTTAACCTGGTTTACAGCTTCAGGCTGAGTTTCAAAGGCATGGGTGGGAACCTGGGGTGGAAGAGATGAACGAGGTGGATCAGCATGAGCAACTGGAATCAGTTGTCCTGGGAAGTTGTAAACAGGTATTCTTGGAGTAAGTTTCCTATATTCCAGAATGTTTTTTGAGTTTTGATTTCTAGACATATCTGTACTTCCTTGATATTTTCTGAGTGACAAAATTCTATTCTATTTCATCTTACAGATTTCTTCATTGTTATATCAAATTACAAGACCTCTTTACATTTTAATCAGTTAACTAAAATGAATGATGCTTCTGTTTCTAGACTGTTTTTGAGTTTGGTAAAACTTCCACTCGTTTTTATTGTAGTTTTTGTAAAGGTGCTGGGGCTGTGCTACTACATGTTATGCCTTGTGTTAAGTCTTGAGGAAAATATAAGTTCTGGAAGGTAACCAAGCACAATGGCAGTAGCTGTAATGTTAGGGGTCTATGGAATCTAATTGGCCAACAACTCCTAAAGGGGTGAGCCATTCATGACACCAGACTATTCATTACCCTGTGGTTTCTACGAGGGGCATTATTGCCCCACTATAGAACACTATATTTCAACTCTCTGTGTTAGTTATTCCATATTCCCTCCTGTCCCCTATTCTTCCATCCCCCACCCTATTTAACCCTTCTTGTTCCATTTTCCTCTGTACCACTTTATATTACTGCAGTCTATCCTCATTCCCTTGAAAACACCCTCTCCTAGGCCTTTCATTAATTTCCTGACCTCTGTGGGTATTCCAAATGAAGCATAAATACCTAAAGATTCAAAGCTAACATCTACAAATGAGACAAAATATATGGCATTTGTCTTTTTTATATCTCACAGAACAAATGTTTCCAGCTCCATTCATTTACCTGTGAACTTCCTAAATTTGTTTTGTTCTTTATTCTTTTTTTTTATGTGTATGCTTGTATTGCCTGCATGTAGGTAAGTGCACCCATGTTGTACAGTGCCTGAGGAGGTAAGAAGGGGCTATTGGATCCCCTGGGACTGGAGTTATGGACAGTTGTTAGCTGCCAGGTGGGTTCTGGGATTTGAACCCGGGTCTTCTGCAAGAACAACCAGTGTTCTTAACCACCGAGCCATCTCTCCAGCCCCTGTTCTTTATTATTTTAATATTTTTATTAATTCTTTGAGAACTTCATACACTACATATTTTGATCACATTTCTCTCACTCCAAGCCCCTCTCAGTTCTGGCTCTGTACCCACCCAACTTCCTGTTCTTCTTTTACTTATTTTTGCCCTGTCGAGTCCATTATATGTTGCCCAAATACTCGTGGGTGTGGAACCTGGCCCCAGTTGTGGATGAGCAAGGGTCACACCCTTAAAGAAAACTAGCTCTATACTAGCTCAGTAGCTACTATACACCAAGAGCTATGGGTGGGACCTCCTGCCTATATTCCTCCCTCCATGCTGGGCTTTTGTCTCATTTGAGCTTGAACAGGTTGCTGTCTTAGGTTCTGTGAGTTCATATGTGCAACTGCCTTGCTGTCTGGAAAGCATTGTTTCCTTGTAATCATCCACCACCTCTGGTTCTCACAATCTTTCTACTCCCTCTTGCAAGGTGATCTCTGAGCTTTGGGGAGAAGCCTGTGACATCAATGTCCCTTTGGGGGCTGAGCCCTCCACAGTCTCTTATTCTCTGCACACTAACCAGTTTTGGGTCTCTGTGATAACTGCCTTCTACTGCAAGAAGCTTCTCTGATGAAGGTTGAGAGATGCTCTAACCTATGGGCATAGAAATAAGTCATAAGGAGTAATTTTAGATGACAAACATATTAAGAAAGAAATCAGGGAAGGAATCCCATTCACAACAGCCTGAAGATATCTTGGACTAAATCTAAGGAAGTGAAAGACTTACGTAATAAAAAACAAAGACATTGAAGAAAGAAATTGAAGAAGATACCAGAAGATGGAAAACCCTAATGCTCATGGATCAGTAGGATCAATAGTGTTACAATGGGCATTCTACCTAAAGCAATCTGCAGATTCAGTGAAATCCCCATTAAAATTCCAATGAAATCTCTTCTGAGGTTTTATGTTATCCCTGTCAGAATAGCTAACATCAAACCAGCACATCAGAACAAGTGCTGGTGTGAATGTGAAGAAAGGAGAGCACTGGTTCCCTGCTGGTGGGAGTATAAAAGGTGGTGACAATGGAAATCGATGTGAAGGTTCCTCAGAAAGGGAGAAATAGATCTCCCATGGTCCAGCTCAACCCAAAGGACTTTATATCCTCCTACAGAGATGCCTGCACATCATGTTCATTGCTGCTCTCTTCAAGTACCCACAAAACAGAAGCGGCCTAGATGTCCATCTACTGAAGAATGGATAAAAAATGTGGTACAATTACATCATGGTTATTACTCAGCTATTAAGAAAAATGAAATTATGGAGCTGGAGAGATGGCTTAGCAGTTAAGAGCACTGGAAACTCTTGCAGATGACTTGGGTTTGAATTTCTGGCACCTACATGAGGCTTACAACCATCTTTAACTCCAGTTCCAGGGAATCTGACACCCTTTTCTAACCTTTGTGGGCACAATACACATGCACTTACATAAAAGCAGGCAATACACTCATATACAAAGAATTAAAAACATAAGAAAAATGAAATTGTAAAGTTGGCTGGTAGATGGATAGAACTGGAAATAATCATCCAGTTTAAGGTGATTCAGACCCAGGAAGATAAATATTGCATGTTTTATTTCTCATATGTGGATGCTACATTTGAATCTTTAGATAACTATTTTATTTGAAATATGCATAGATATTAGTGAACTAGTAAGAGACCATGAGGGAGGGGAGATCTCACAAAGAAAGGGGCAAAGGGGAACATTGGAAGGAAAGGTTAAATTGGGCGAGAGTTTAGTGGGTAAGGTAGGTGGTGTGAAAAAAATCAAAAGGAAATGTATTAGCTCAAAAAAACCTCTGAAAAACACACATACGATATCTGAACAAGAGTGCAAGTGTATAATGGGAAACACAGTGCCAGACAGGAGAAACTTCCCTTTAATTTGTTAGTCGGCGTCGTCTAAGAAACTCCCAAAATAACACAGGCTATTGCTACAGTCCTTGATTATGTCCAAGATCTTGAAGGTAAAGCCTTATTGCTGAAGACAGGATCATACTTCAGACACAGGACTCAGAGCAATGGAGCTGAAATCAATCTGGAAGCCTTCTTCCTACAAACTAGCTCTCATAGTTCTAGAGGAAAATGTGCAAGCTGTTAAGGGAGAAAATCGATCTATGGTCTAACCTCATCTTCAAAGCCTAATAACTAGAACAATAACTGACACAAACTACAAAGGTACAGCAGTGACACTGTTATCTGGGGGTAATCAACAGCTCTCTAATTGGACTTAAAGCCCTCTCAATGGGAGAGAACTCATGTGTGGTGCTGTAAACATAGCCAGATACACAAGGCTGGAGAGGTCATAGATCTTAGCACAAACCCTATTTCTTTCATATCCCTAGACAAATGGAATTTCTTACTGTATGCTAAATATGGATCCTTATGTGTACAGACAAGTATGCCAGTCACCACTCATCAAAGAAACTTCTTTTTGCAACAGATGGGTTATATTACAGAGATTCAGAACTGGTCATACACAGAGAATATATGTCTGAGATGTGCCCAGCCCTAAGTGACACATCTACAGTAGAACTTCTACACCTCAGGCTCATGGAACATAAAGGAATAGAAGGTAGCGTGAATACCAACACACACCTGAAATTTCACCAGTGAAACTTCCTCATTCAAGAGTGTTATGCATGCAGAAGGACAAAAGTGTGTAGAGAATAAGAGACTATGGAGTGTGTGTCCCTGGATAGGACTCCTATATTAAACCCCACCCACCCATGGCTCAGGGACCATTACAGAAGAGGGAGAAGAAAGATGGTAAGAACCAGGGTGGTGTGTGAACATAAGGAAACAGGGGATTTCAGGCCTCTGGGAACTTGCTCATATGAACTTGCAATAATGGTGACAGCATGCACAAGACCCATGCTGACTCAATCAGACAAAAACCCAGAATAGAACTGGGGAAATGGCAGCAGTCCCCATCCTTAGCTGAGGAAATATTGGTAACTAGTTACTGCTGGGTGAGGGACAGTTGATCTTTAAGGGATTGACTCTAGATAGTTGACTAGACTTCAGTGGATGAACTTGCACTGAAGGTCATTTGGGTACAAATGCTTGATCAGATATACATTAACATATATGACAGAATACATGAAATCTGGTGTGGGGGATGTGAGAATGCAGAAGGGGATCTAAACATGATTAAGATTTATTATGTGAAATTTACAAAAGCTCCATAAAATATGCATAAATACTGAACAAATATTTATAACTAATGATACACCTGAAGGATTTAGAAAAATAAGCACAAACAACACCCAAAGAAAGTTTATGGGAAGAGATAATGAAAATCAGGACTCAATCAAATAGAAATAAAAAAATACAAAGAATCAATGAAATGAAGAATTGGTTCTTTGAAAAGATCACGAAGTTTGACAAAACTTTAACCAAATTAACTGAGAGAAACCCAAATTAATAAAATTGGAGATGAAAAAGAAGACATTATAACAGACACTGAGGAAATTAAGAAAAACATAAGGATTCTTTAAAAAGCTATATTGCACCAAAGTGGAAATTCTAAAATTTCTAGATATATACAGCCTATCAAAGCTAAATCAAGATGATATAAATCATTTAAATAAACGTGCAGCATCCAATGAGACAGTAGCCATAATTTACATTCCTCCAACTGATTCAGCACAGAATTTTATCAGAGCTTCAAAGAACTAATACCCACACTCTTTAAAATATTCCATGAAGTAGAAAATGAAAGAACATTTCCAAATTCATTTGTGAAGCCAGTATACCCTGATACTAAAACCAGACAAAGATCCAACAATAAAAGAAAATTGAAGGTAATATCTCTCATGAACTTGGACAGAAAAATTCTTAATAAATGACTTGCAAACTGAATTCAAGAACACATCAGAAAGACTGTCCTCTATGATTAAGTTGGCTTCATCCCAGAGATGCAGGGATAGCTCAACATATGTAAGTTAATAAATACAATCTATCACATAAACAGACTCAAGAACAAAAACCACATGATCATCTCAATAGACACAGAAAAGTCCTTTGACAAAATTCAACATCCCTTCATAAAAGGATCCTAGAGATGTATCTCAACATAAACTGCTAGCCCACAACCAACATCATGCTAAATGGAGAGAAACCTGAAATGTTTCCACTAAAGTCAGAAACAAAACAAGGATGCCCATTCTCTCCACTCCTGTTAAATATAATGCTTGAAGTCTTAACTAGGGCAATTAAACAAGACAAGGAGATAAAAGGGACACGAGTAGGAAGAAGTCAAAGTATCTTCATTTGCAGATGTGCTGAAAATTTGTTAATTACTTTTTTCATTTTGCTTGTCGATCTAACTTTTGCTTATGCAAAAACCTTAAAATCATAGTGTGAGAATTAGAGATAAATAAAACTAAGAATGTTTGAAAAAGCCATAGAAAACATTATTTTATTAGCTTACTTAAAACATGTATGTATAATGTCTAATCTACATAGTTTAAATGGAATTATCCCACATGGGGTGATAATACGCACACCAGGAGCCTTAACCCATCTAACAAATATCCCAGGACTGAGCATGGGAAATCTCCCTTCAAGTTGTTGGTCATGGTGGTTCCAGAGACCCCTCGAGTAATACAGGCCATTGTCATTGCCCTTGCCTGCCTTCCAGAACTTTGAAGATAAGACCCTGTTGTTGAAGACACACACACTTTGGACACAGGCCTTGGAGGAATTAAACTGGAACTGACCTGGAAGCCTCCTCCCAAGAGGACTAGCCCTCACAGTATCAGAAGACTCTATGTAAGCTGCCAAGGGAGAAAGGAAATCAATAGTTCTACCTAGGTATAGAACCTATAAATCGCAACAATGACCAGCCTGGCAAAATATCCCTAATGGTCCAATAGTAGCATTTTTATCTTGAGAGTAGTCAAAAGCCATCTAATTGGACTTAAATTGGATGGAGAAATCATAAACTCTAGAGGAGAAACTACTATTGTCATTTTCCTAAATTAATACACCTTCTAGCTGTATTTTAAATCCTTGTTTTCATACACTCAGGTAAGTGTATCTCTTATGTCTCATCAAGGAAGCCTTTTACTAAAGATGGAGACTATTACAGAAATCTACACTGGCCAAAACTCAGAGAACAAGGGACTGTGAAGCGCTTGGCTCCAACTGAAACATCTACAGAACACCTCCTATTTTTCAGAATTGGGGAAAGAAATATTGAGCCAGAGGACCGGGATGCCTGCTGCTAGATAGTTATAGTCTTCAACAAAAAGGGATGCGATGCCCATGAAATCTCATCAACGTGGTTGTTTACACAAGGCCTACACAATGACAGTACCAGTTTATATGCCAATGTGACTGGGAGAAATTTCACACGGTCCCACCCTTTGATGAAGAACTAAGGCAACCAATGGCTGCTGAGAGAGGGAGAAACAGTTTTCTCAAGGATGAGCTCCCTGGTGGGTTATTCAGTCCGAAGTGGTCATCTATACATACATATACATTCCAGAAGCATGAAACACACTCAGTAGGTTTTATATATATTTAACAATAATAATTATAGAAAAAGACATGAATCTGAATAGGGGTGGGCAGGGGAAAGAGGAAGTTATAGGGGCTAGAAGGAGGGGTGAAAATAATGTCAGTTATTATTATTATTATGACATTATTAATAATGTCAATATGGTACCTATGTATGACATTCCTAAAAAAATAAAAATATAAAACCATTGAAATTTGCATATTCAGAATACCTAAAAACGAACTCTCAAGGAAGCAGTTATATAGAACAAGTGGTGGAAGGAGAGAGAAATCAGAGACTGGGATTTTTATTCAAAAAAGAAGAAATTGCTAAAGAGAGGATCTAAGAGTAAGATGAAACTGGCCAGAGTTCAGGCTGCAGCGAATGTAACTCCCTCGCATTCCTTTTATCATGGGACTATATCTTATTAGCTATTGTGCTAAAGATTTATATATATTTTCCTATTTCTGACAAAACTATGTGTTGGGAAGACTCGTTATTCTCATTTATGGAAACCTAAGGCATTTAGTGACGTGGATGAAATACTAACTCTGCGTGTGCCTCCAAGGACTGAACAAGTCTAGCCCAGAGCTTCTGGTGCCTGCCTTCTCTGCTGTCCCCAAAGGCCGTTTTCCTAAATGAGGCCTGGGCTAGAGGGCATAGAGAGCTAAAACGTGGAAAGAGCTGGTCTGATGACAGACATTTCTGGACTTTTCATTTGCTTTACACTTGCTGTGAGGATGACATTAGAGGCCACGCCCAATCCTTAAGATGGGTGATCAGAAGTAATTAAAATGTATATTAGTTATTTAATTTTATTTTTCTCCGTATAAGTGTTTTGCCTGTATGTATGTAGGTAAGTGCATCACACGCATTCATTGCCCACAGAAGCCAAAAGAAGGTGTCAGATTTCTTGGAACTAGAGTTCATCTCTGGCAGATGGTTGTTATCTACCATGTGGGTGCTAGGAACTGAACCTGGATCCTTTGCAAGAGCAGCAAGTGCTCCTAACCACTGAGCCATCTCTCCAGACCTCAGAAGATTTTTTTTTGTCTTTTTGGGACAGGGTCTCCCTGTAGCCCCAGCTGTACTGGAACTCACTATGTAGACCAGGCTGACCTTGAACTCACACATATCTGCCTGCCTCTGCCTCCCGAGTGCTGGGATTAAAGGCGTGTGCCACCATGCCAGGCTAAGTGATCTTTTAACAATACTTAAAAACCACTGTAAACCTAGCAGATGAGGAGCTACATAGTAAGGTGAGATTTCAGCATATTAAAGTGTGTCAAAGCCAGACTTCAGCGTTTCTGTAGAGGTTCGTTCAGATTCCAAGTCTTAGACGGCCCATTTTACAAATGACTTGGAAATGTCCCTACAGACCTGAGGAACCCAGGACTAATTCAACATTTGAGGAGACGTGTGTGTGTGTGTGTGTGTGTGTGTGTGTGTGTGTGTGATTATACGGTGCATACCCACATAAATAGTCTGTAATTATTCATGTCTTCATTTATCTACTCGTGTAATTACACTGGAAATGCAAAGAAGTAGTGACCATACCTTAAAATATTTTATTTTGTAGGATAAGTTAGAAGTTTGGAAATAACAGGATTTACTCCAAAGAGGTGAGCAGCTAAGAAAGTAACTGCCTCTTTAGGGTTGCATATATTTCATTCTGAGAAGAATTAAAATCTCGGTTCTGAGGATTAATTATACAGTGATAAAACCTATATTACTACTAGCTTTTGATGAATATAATTTGTGCACCACAGTGTTACTTTCATGATGAAATATAATTTGTGTAAATTTCAGCAGGCTAAGTTTTTTAGAAGAATGTATGGACAGTTTTATCTATCAGAGTTGTAAGTGAGTGACTAAGTAACAGGTTAAATGACTAGTTTAAACTTGTAACTGTTCATTTCAGTCTTGTAGAATTTAAAAATAATGCCTGGCATGGTGGTGCACGCCTTTAATCCCAGCACTCAGGAGGCAGAGGCAGACAGATCTCTGTGAGTTCAAGGCCAGCCTGGTCTACATAGTGAGTTCCAGGACAGCTGGGGCCACAGAGAGACCCTGTCTCAAAAAGACCAAAATAATAATAATGATGATGATAATAATAATAATAATAATATCAGGGCAAGTAAGAAGACCTAAAGCTCAACACATTTATGTCTATAGCTTTGTGAGAATTGCTGACGTACATAAAAGGCTTCTTCAGTCATTTGGTTACACTTTAGAAGCAAGTTAAATATATCACACCTGTAACAACAGCCTAAAATATTTAAAGGAATATATGCATAATCACATCACGAGCCTTAGTTATGAGTGATTTCAGTTGGTAAATATACTATTAAGACTTATAAATTGAACAAAAAGGGGAAAAGAAGTGTTTTTATTGGTAGCTTAAAATGTATTTTGTGTGTGTGTGTGTGTGTGTGTGTGTGTGTGTGTGTGCCTGAGTCTATGTATGTGCACAGCATGCATACAGGCAGTTGTGAGTCACTATGTGGGTGCTGGGAACCAAACCTCAGTCTCAGAAAAGCAGCATGTGCCCTTGACCACTGAACCATCTCTCCAGGCCTTTGTTGGTCACTTTTTACAGTGGAATATTAATATACCAAAGTTTCCAGTGATTAATGATTCTGGTTCATAAACCCATGCCCAAGGCCATGACAAAAGCTCAAAGTGACAACATGGTTATGTCTGAGGTCAAAATCATCTTTGGAATTCTCAGTTATATAAACCAGAATATTTTCATTTTCTTTTTCCCCAACTGCAGTTTATTCTGAGCTGGTTAGCTAAGATTTGGAACTGAAAGTGTTTTGACTAATAGAGTAAAGTTTGAGGGTATTTTCAGTGTGGTTTGAAAAGAAATGTATTGGGAGATGTTTGAGGCATTTTTGAGAGTTTGGGGTATTTCAACTGTCATGCTATCTATTTGAATAAAATTCCTTATTGATACTGAAGAGTGGTAGGAATATTCTTTAGGAAGGTTGTGGAAAAAAACTGGAAAATTCCAAGTGTCTAAAAATATTCCACTATGATATCACCAACCAGAAATATGCAGAATTATTTTCACCTTTTGTTAAGCATTGCTATGTATGCATTTGTGTATAATTGTGCTTGTTTGTATAAACTATAGACACAAATCCCTCAGGGAACTACAGTCTTGTATGCTACTTTTCTGATGGACTTCATATTGTGAAATAGTTTATGTCTATTTACCAAAGCTCTTTTCTTTTTCTTTAAATTTTATTTATTATTTTTATTTTATGTGTATGTGTATATTGCCTGCATATAGGTAAGTGCACCCATATTGTACAATGTTCGCGGAGGTCAGAAGAGGCTGTCGGATCCCTGGGACTGGAGTTATGGACAATTGTTAGCTGCCATGTGGGTGCTGGGATTCAAACCTGGGTCTTCTGCAAGAACCACCAGTGTTCTTAACTGCTGAGCCAACTCTCCAACCCCAAAGCTCTTTTCTTTAGGGTAAGCCTCCTTTGTCTTTCCTAATAAAACCCAATTCCATTCCATTCCATTCCATGTAACCAGATGGAATAATTTGCATTGTCTTCAAATCTTTCTTATAGCCTGATTTCATCAATTCTCAGTATCTCATGGAATGCAACTGATTATACTGAATACTTTAAGACATCATGAGTCTTACAGTCCAATCTGCTGTGAAAAAATCTTTCCTCTAGTATGTGACACCGTGCCTGGATTGGACAGTAGGAGGCACAGATCAGGAGCCTCAAATCTTTGATTCAAAGGGCTGCCAAACCGAAAGCTGTTTAAGCCAAATTCCAGGTGAACAATGGGTGGATTTTTAACATGTCTCATAGAACATTTGCTATATACGTTTAACTGGAAAGCATTCTTCATTTAAGTGATATTAAAATTTAACTGGCATTGTGTATTTTCATTTGCCTACTCCAGAAACCCAGCATATAACCCCACAGGCTACATAAGGCTGAAGTGGGAAGAGCCACCTGTCCTCCTGTTTACCACGCCATTCTCTGAGTCAAGCTGAAAGCAAAAACCTTCTTACATAAAACCATTGCAATAGTGTAGGAAAGAGGAAATGGGTAAGAACTTTGGGTACAGAACTGACACAGGAGGAACTCAGGGATGACTCAAAAATTTTAATTCTTGCTTTGTAAGAAAATGGTTATGTCAAGAAAGAGACAATTAGGATCCAGGACAGTTGGAAATGACAAGAGGACATCAAGTGTATGGTAAGTAGAGGACCGTTTCCTTAATGCTGTCCCCACTTCCAAAGTACCACCTTATAAAATCAATTAGGGATTTGACTGGAACTATTTCAGAGATATAGTTTTGGTTTTTAACACTTGGAAGAACACAGACCACAAAATTTGTTTTGATGCATCCCCTGCCCATACTCAGCTTATAATGTCTTCTATGCTTTTTACTACCTCAACAGAAATGAACAGGTTTGAGATAGGAAGTATCTGATTCTGACAGCTGGGTGACTTCATTAAACAACAGTAAAGGCGTTTCCTTGTGGCTCAGTAGGGATCGTGCCCAGAATTAAGGGAAAGGGTGGCACTATTGAATTGGATCCCAGCTAACCTAAGAAGATAGAATGAATGCATCACTCAATAGATTTATGCAACTAGAAAAGCAGCCATGGTCACTCATGGAAAGAACATGGCACTTACAACCATCTAACCTTCACTCTTTTCTCCCATCAGTGAAACCTCACAATGACTTCATAAAGGGAAATTGTGTTGTTTGATTATAGCGAAGAAACAGGGAAAAGAAATAATTTCACACACACACGTACACATCTGAAAACATTTTTGGAAGACACTCTGAAAAATTAATGAATCAAACTAAAAATTACTCATTAAACTAGAAGTCTTCATTCAAACAATTACTTGAGAGCATTATCAGGCCGTATTGAAAGACATTTTTGCAAAGATATTCATAGCAGTATCATTAAGCATAATATCAACCATCCTAATGTTAATTTGCGTTGGCTTAATTAGACAAATGGTGTATTCTCATATAATTGAATATTATCTAGGCACTGGCACTATCTTGCAGAAAATTAATAATAGGAAAATGTTCACAATGAATTATACAAATAAAAATAATTACAAAATATTATGCCAATGAATTGTGACAAGGTTCTGAAAATAATGAATGCATAAATATCCAACAAAGAATCAGAAGATTATGACATAAAATGTTAAAAAGTGATTCTCTGTGCAGTAATATTTTTTGTGATTTTTGTTATCTTTATCTCCTTTAAAAATATTTTGATTGGAAATACACAGTATATAGTAAAAATATACATGATATTTAAAGAATGGTGAGCTTTTTTAATTTCATTGTTCATTGTTAATGAAGGTTTTCTTCAATTAAATTTATCTTAAGCTTGTGTTTAAAAAAATTTATTATTTATATTTTATTTGTATGAGTGTATTGCCTGTATGTATGTAAGTATACCCATGTCATGCAATGTTCGCAGAGGTCAGAAGAGGGTGTTGGATCCCCTGAATCTGGAGTTATATATGGTTCTTAGCCACCATGTAGCTGCTGGGAATAGAACCCAGGTGCTCTCAAGAGCAGCCAGTACTCTTATCCACCGAGCCATCTTTCCAGTCCCATCTTTATCTCCTTTTATTTGCCAATTACTCCAAATATCACTTGAATTTCAAAAATATACTAATCAATAAACATTTAACTAAAACTCTAGAATGATATTGCATTAAATCTCAATTTTGATGGTGGAGGAAAATCTCTATAAAAGAATTTGCATACTCTCTTGAAAGGTTAAAAGCTAACTAGAGGAAACAATTCAGTTCTTTAAACCTAGAATCCACCTAACATTTGTAGATTTATAAAGCAGAGTTTGAGTTCACTTTATCTTATGTAAAGATGATCTCCAGCTTTTAAGAATATATTTTAAAAGCATCTCTAAAGTGCTGAACAAATTTTTGAGCACAAAAGTTTTTCTTTAAGTAACATTTAATGACTAAACTATAAAAAAAATCTGGAAACAGATTTAAAACCTGGAGGTCACCATATTTTGCAAAATTGCTTACAGTTATGTTCTGACTTGAAAATAACTTTAAAAAGTGAAACTCAGATTAAAACCACTCAAACTCAGAGCTTGATACAAAGTGTCTACAGCAAAATTGCAGAATGTTTTATGATTGACATAGACTAAGTAGACGTCCCATAAGACTACTCAGTCCCCGAGTCAAATGAAAATACTTAAGCCAAACAATTTAAAAAATAGAAATGTCTTGAGGTGTGGAACCACAGTCTTACAACCACCTAAAATGCATCCACCAAGGAGGATTAGGCTCCTGTTTTGGGCAAAGTGCTTTGAGCCCAATTCTCAGCAATAATACTGAAGTTATTTCTTTGGGCATTTCTGGGGAGGTGCTAGGAAAAAGGGACTTTGTGTGTGGTCTGTGTTCTTCCTGCAGTTGTAACAAATAACTGAAAAGATGTGAGAAGTCAAGTAGATTAATGCCCTCAAATCTCATTTGGGTCAAACTTCCCTGGACAGTGAAATCTTCAAGCGATGATGTAAATGGAATTCCTTGAAGTGTGAGCTTTAGTGAGTGGTGCTGTGGTATCATCAACCAGTGTGAGCTTTAGTGATGCTATGGTACCATCCCCCTAAAGTCTGTAGGGGAGTACTGATTACTCATTTTCAGCACCTTTGTCCAAGTAGGTTATTCCTGAACAAGTTAGTGTGCTGCTCACAACTCCCCATCACTTGTTCCATGTTGCGCATGGCACTGCTGATCTGGTGTTTTGAGCCTGTCTTCCTGCTAGTAAAGGCTTGTGCTCTGGCAGCTTCTGGAGAAGACAACTTGACACATGGCTTCAATCTTCTTTCTCTGGCAGCATGAGAAGCCAACCAGTTGGATTCCAGATCTGTAGCTGAAATATAGTCTCCTATTTTTGCACTGAGTTTAGATTTTGCTGTTGTGGCAGAAATGAATGTCTCTCATATGTGAAATGTAACTTATTAAGAGAGGAAAAGAAGTGAGACTGGCGTGTCTGAGATAGGGCACATTGTAGATGATGAAACGTATAAACCTAAAAAACAATGATAAAATACAACAAAGCCTGGCAGATAACTGCCAAGTGATATGAGGCAGCCCTGTAGCCTTTGTGTGAGAATCAGCACTTTCTCCATCCCAGGCCTTGCTACTGAGTGGATCCTCTCAGACTTTCAGGATAGGTTTCTAAGATGGAGATAGCAAACGTATATTATTCTATTTCCATGTTTGAGAAGTGCTTCCTGTCAATTCACCAGTTACTGGGATCAGAACAGAAATGTCTAGTCTTCCTTTAGGTCATTCTACTCCAATTCAGTTTTCTCAGGTCTAGGCTGAACTTTGTAGTCTAAGGATATGAAATCCATAAATGTAGACTGAGAAAAGAATATGATTTTCCATAGACCTAAGGAAAGAGACGGCATGATACATAAACCATTGCTTAATTGGTTTTATTAAATAACTGAATAATTTGGGGCAAGAATTTTTACTTAATATAAAAATTTGTAAATAGTTTAATGCATACAAATGTATTTAAAAACCAGCTTTTCTGTGATAAATTACATCATAAAT
>NW_008347401.1:322295-329680 GCF_000622305.1 Nannospalax galili | reverse complement strand
TTCAAAAAATTAATTTATAGAAATATACATATTGATATTTTAGGATAATTAAAGTGAAAATATAGTAGGAAAAACTGTTGAAAACTAAATCAAAGTTATAATATCTTTGATAAAGTATAATATTGTGAGAGGAAGAAATGTAGTTTAGGTTTTATATAATTTTTTTAACAAATAAAATATATATTGTGTACCTGCAGTTTTGTTTTGAATATATCATTGAAAAACAATGATCTCCAAGCCTATGGTACATCTAGTCTATTCATTTGATTGATCCTATGGAACAAGAAATCCTTTAAAACATAATTTTTTTAACTTAAAAAAAACTTTATTGAGAATTTCATACATGCATATCAGGTGTTTTGATCAAATCCATGCTCACTCCCTCCCCTCCTACTCCTCCCATATTTTCCCATCACTTTTTTCTGACAACTTTGTGTTCTCTCTCTCTCTCTCTCGTTCTTTCTTTCTTTCTTTCTTTCTTTCTTTCTTTCTTTCTTCTTTTGCTTTTTTCTACTCTAACATTCCCCCCTCTGAAGAGATAACCCTAAACTCTTTTAGGGATTAGATAAGAGCTCACAAATACTTTTGTCATTTTGGGCCTTTGGAACAGGGTATGTTGCTAATAGGCCCAAGGACATTTTGATTTTTAGCCAAGAAACTGGCTACTTTTCTTTGGGGTCTTTTTACCCTAACTTCCTAGCCAATTCTTACCTCCTATTCTTATCACACCATCCTCTGAAGAGGTTACCTAACTTGCCCATAGGGAATCAGGACACAGACTGCTCTGGCTTCTTCCATGCTGAACAGGGATGCAGGGTAACACAACTGGGGTACACCTTCAGTGAGTCTATCTAAAAGACTCCCAAATTGCTTAACTCTTATCTGTAGGGAGAAAAGAAAGCCTTTGACTGGTTGTGATGGTTTGAATGAAAATGTCCCCCATAGGCTCCAAGTACTTGGACGTTTTGTCTCCATATGATGGTGCTGTTTTGGGAGGTTTTAGAACGTGCAACTATCCTGGAGGAAGCACGTCTCTGGGGTGGGCTTAGAGAGTTCTTAAGCCTTGTTGGATCTCCAGTTGCTCTCCTGCTTCCTGTACCTGCATGATGATGTGAGAGCTTCACTTCTGCTGCTCCTGCTCCAGCTACCTCCAGCCACCAATGCCTCCCTGCCATGATGGACTGTAATTCCCCTGGAACTGTAAGCTCAAGTAAACTCTTCCTTCTATAAATTTCTTGGGTCAGTGTTTCTATTACAGAAACAGAAAAGTGACTAATACCGTAATTGGTACCAGAGAGTGGGATGTTGGCTGTGAAGAACCTGACCATGTGTGGTTTTGAAGAAATGTGGACCTCCTGCTCCAGCTACCTCCAGCCATCATGCCTCCCTGCCATGATGGACTGTAATTCCCCTGGAACTGTAAGCTCAAGTAAACTCTTCCTTCTATAAATTTCTTGGGTCAGTGTTTCTATTACAGCAACAGAAAAGTGACTAATACTGTAATTGGTACCAGAGAGTGGGATGTTGGCTGTGAAGAACCTGACCATGTATGGTTTTGAAGAAATGTGGATGACTTTGGAAGGTTGAGGTAGAAAAGTGGTGGATTGCTGTAAGCAGAACTTAGGAGGCCATTCTAGTAGGGGCCTGGAAGAAAGTAGTGCTGAGAACAATGCAGTTCCAGAGGGAAATAAGGACTGAAGCAGCACTTACTTAATCTCAAACTGTTCCTTCTATAAATTGCTTGGGCCAGTGTTTCTTTCACAGCAACAGAAAAATGACTAATACACTGGTGAACAGGGCCTGTAAAGGAGAAGTAAAGGCAGGAGTAGTTAGCATTACAAGTTCTAGACGGAGACCTGAAAAAAGTCAGAACAGGGCAAATTCCTATTGCTCATATGACAGTCCAATGGAATTTCTTGTTGAGAGCTTCCAAAAGCATCCCTCTATGGGGTTCTTCCTCATTTTTCTTTTGTCTGCCAAGGCTGGACTTGAGAGTGATGGACTCATGATTTGTTTTCAGGCATTTTGATAGCTATTGGAGTGGCTAGAATTAGTGTCAATTCCCTCACAAAAGCTTCTAGATGGGAGAGAAAACAAATTTAACCACCATTGTAGAACAATAGTGGGTTGTTTCCCTTAGCAATAGGTGGGCACTACAGTATGACAGACCAAGATTTGAAGTCTTCCATCTGAGCAGCACTTTGTGATTAGAACCACAATCATCAATGAGAAGTAATTGTCTAACATTTTATATAGACTTAAGCCTAATGTCTGAGAAATGTAACCCCTTGAGTTCTTGAAGAAATATACTGACCACTTTAATCTTTTGTTATACTTTCCTTTTGGGTGTTTAGGACCATATAGTTGGCCCAAATAAACCCATTAATTTTTATTCTTCAGGTCATTGGAGGATCTGTCCCTCAGGAGTCATGTGGGCTTGGGAGGAGCCCCTGGCTCTTTTCTTCTACCAGTTCCATCTATGTGAAGATAAGTCAAAGGACCTGCTCGACTGTGGCTGGCTTCACTTGGCAGCATGGAGGAAATGTTTTCTATGAATTGACCCTTCTCTTTGTAGACTTGACACTGGTTCAAGTCCATCTGGTGTGGTCTCCATGGCCCCCCTGAACAGGAGGACAGGTGACTCACCATAATTACAGGACATTTTGAGAGATGCTCCATATTCCCCTGGAACTTAGTTGATGTTTGAGGGCAAGGAGCAAAAACTGCCCTTTATGTCCCTCTGACCAGGGACCTATAGGCCTCAAAGTATGGCTGTTAAACATCCAAGAAGGCGAGTTCCACCAGTCTGGTACTTTTAATTACTATGTTCTATGTAGATAAAGCTGGAGCATAAACCAAACATTCTCAGATAAACCTTGATTAGACATATATTTTGTTCCTAAAACTAGTTGACTAAATTATGACCTTAGAAAATTTAAGACTATGTGTATATTATTTTTGTCTCGTCCTTTATATATCATAGCAAACCTTGACAGACCTCCATCTCTTGGTTAGGCTTTCTCATTTTTTCTGCCTATTTTGGAAAATATCTCAATTCTCATATCCTTTCAACATCTTTTACATTCTCATTTTCTTTTTTAATAATTATGAGACATAATAACATTAACAATTAAATTTTCCATCTGTTGGGAGTATTCTTTTCCTGTGGATACTAAGCAATGAAATAAATGTATACAGAAGCAAACTGTGATAGCTAACTTATAATCCTTAATTACATCAGCATTTTAATATTTACAGGAAATTATATGCTTCTTCTTCAATAGCTTGATAAGCTACTAAACAGCCAATAGGTGGTTTGTTTAATAACGTGGATGGCAGTGGCACTATTGCTTCTCCTTGCACCGGTGGCTCTTGACATCATAAGGTCGTAGTTGGACAATTGGAAGGGTTACAAATACTTTCTTAAAAACAGAATGTCACAACAAAACAAAAACAAGCAAATAAGCATATAGGTAATAAGCAACAATTTTTTGAATTATTCATCTGGTAAGGGTGCTATCATTTAAATAAGGCATTTAATTTGTCAGTCTTTTGTGTAGAACTTAACTAGCAAGCACATTTCAGGCTACTCCCATTGTATTTGATTGGTTGTGATAATTATTTCATGGAGATAGTGGACAGTGGCACATAATTATAATCTTTGGTTTCACATCATTTCAATACTCTATTACAATGAGCTTTGGCCAATAGAAAGCTAATAACCCATCAAGCTGAGTCTGTGGATAGATGCTTTCCCTCTTGGAGGTCTGACACATTCTAATTTACCAATCCTCCTGCCAAGAGCTAACTAGCTGTATGCATTTGGAAGTAAAAAGTGGAGCAAGTTCCTTTAAAACAATGTTTAGGAGTTGAAATTTCCTTAGCGAGCTCTGTGGTGCAAACTGAATATAAAATTTGGTGCCCTTTGCTTTTCAAATGCTTTGGCCAAGCTGTTTTCATGTACCCCATGCCTATTTTCTCTAGAGGTGTGTAAAAACGAGACTTCAATATTGTTCTTGGTACTAATTGCCTTAGACATTAATTTGTTGGTGGGAATTTGTTTATGGATTGATGATAAAGAGTTAGCTTTGACATCTATAATCTAGGGCTGTTATGACACACTGTGAAAATATTTGTAAAATCCCAGGAGTGCCTTTCTGCCTCAAGAAGATTTCATCATACACTAACAGAGTTTGTCAAAACCAGGCTATGGCTGGCTACCATTGACCCTGCCCTAATGTAGGCTAGAAGTGAATCTGGCTTTGTATAGTTGATTTATTTCTTTAAACTGGGTCACATTCTGCTACGTTGCAGGCTGGTAAGTCAGGTTCCAGGAATTTTCCTGTTTCAGTCTTTCAAGAAGCCAGATTACAGACATGTATTGCCACCATCCTTAGCTTGGTTACCATGGTTGAACGTAGGCCAGGCATGGCAGCTGTTACCCATTACCTACCATTTGGAAGGTGGAGGTAGAAGCATAAGGAACTCAGGCCCCTTACTTTATAGTCATGAGGGACAGTGGGTGACCACCTGCATTTTCTCTTTGGCTACCAAACTGTGGTGTAATTTATACAGATTTCTTGAGTTAGATTTCTACAAAAATGAGTTCTCTTTTCAGAGCAGTTTTGGGAGGTCAGTTATGGTTAGTAAGAAGAAAATTTTGTTTAAAACTTGGTCCTAAAACTGGATCATACAAACAATCTCCTCCTCCAACGCAACGCCATTACCTGTTTGAACACATGGATCTTGTGAGCCTAGGGAGATTGATAATGGCATATTTTCATTTTCAAAAGTTTCTGTGATTTTTTTTGAAAAGTTTTGTAAATTAGAAATCATCTTTGGTAATCAGCTCAGTTTGTGGGTTTGTACTCCATGTTCAATTGGCACCAGACAGAAATATAACTAATTGACGCACTCACCGACTTAACAGTTGTCCATGAATTTGTTGTTCTTGATTATCCTGCTGGATATTCAAATATGTGACTTGATAGATTATCCTATTATTTTAGCCATTTTGGTGTTGAACTTGCCAAAATAAAACTTTGTATTTTCCTCCAATGGTATTTATCACAAGCAATGTTTATGGTTACAAGGCTAATGCAGTAGTGGGAAGTGGGGTTTTCCGTAATTGGGATCACTATGCCTAAAAAATGTTCATGGTAATAGCTAATATTAGCTTTATGTATAAGGCTAATGAATATTGATATTTGTGCCGTGTTTGCATACCAGGCACAACCTCATTCTGGAAAAGTCACAGAGGGCAGACAGCCTGCAGTGGAAGACCGAACACTTATAGGAAAGGCTTTTGTCATTTTTTTTTCTTTTTCTTTTTGAGACGTTTTCCCTGTAGGCTCAGCTGGCCTAGAAATCACTGTAGACCAGGCTGGCCTTGAGCTCATAGAGATCCACCTGCCTCTGCCTCCTGAGTTCAGGGCCTAAAGGCATGTGCCACCACGCATGGCTCAGTTTTGTCTTTTTTTTTTTTGGTGGAATCTGTAGGCTCTCTGTCATCTACTGATTTCTACCCAGAACTGGAAATCTGCTATAAGAACAGAGCTTGGGAGATGGTGCAGTGCTCATGATTGATGCGTGCAATTGAAATTCAGGGGTGATAACGTGGATTCTGAGATAAAATTATGAGGGAAAAATGACTCCGAAAAAGAACAGTAAGAAGAGATACAGAACAAATTAGGCAAGGAGAGGTTTGGGGTTGAGCAGATCAGGGAGTAGCGAAGGCAGAGCTCTGACAGACAGAACAGAGGAGAACAAGTCCCGGCCTGGGAAAGCGCCAGGAAGCTATGCTTCAGAGTAAAACTTCTCCATGAGAGCAACGATTTCACAATTGCCTGGAGGAGTTATTAAAGTACATTGTTGATGTACACTCCCAGGTTGGTATTTTTAATGCAGTAGGTAGAGAGTTGGGGAAATCTGCATTATAAACAAGGCCTTAGGTAAGAGTTTTCTTGCTGGTCTGAACATAGTGATATAGAGATGTTTTTAATCAGAGGGCTGAAGTGTTCAATGGAGATTTTGTGAATGAATTCTGTTTGCAAATAGCTCAGGTTCTACAAGCATTATCTCCCCTCTGGACAAATAGGATAAATGATACTTTTAGATGATAATTAATGTTGATAGATTTGAAGTGCCCAACACAGAGCCTGGCTATATTAGGGGCTCAGTAGCAGCTATGGGGGGCAGTAAGACACATGGAGGGTGATAGCAAGGAGACACAATGATGATGCTGGAACTTAATCACCTCTGGAAAGATCATAAAACAATGTTGTAGTCATGTTAGCTGGCTTTATTTCCTTAAAGAAACTTTTTTTTTTGTTTTAAAAATTCTTTAACTTTCTTCACATATCTATGTGCACTAATATTTCTTATGCTATAGAAATCTCCTGATTCAAGTCTATGTAACTATTTGAGAGCAGACTCCAAAGGAAAAAAAAGAAAATGCGCGCCTGTGTTTCCCGTGGAAGCAGTCTTTGAAAGTATGTTTTTTAGGTAGGGTCAAGCTCAGTAGGGAATACCTGCTCTTCAATAGCAATTTTTTAATATTAGGTTGATGTTTTTAATAAGATTTATTTATTATTTTTATTTTGTGTGTATTAGTGTTTTGCCTGCCTGTATGTAAGTATGCCATGTGTGTGCAGTGCCTGAAGAGGGTGTGTGGCCCCTTGGAACTTGAGCTATGGTCAGTTGTTAACTGCTGTGTGGGTGCTGGTTGCCAAACCCAGGTCCTCTGCAAGAGGAGTCAGTACTCTTAACCATTGAACCTTCCCTTCAGCCCCAGTCATTTGCTCTTTTATTAACTACAACATTATGGTTCTGATCTTGTGAATGCTACTTAAGAGTCTATTAAAAATAGAAGCATGAAAGGTTGATTGCTTTCGATTCAAACATGTTTTATTAAAATATTTATGAAAATGCTTTTTCCTGACCTCACATCCCTCCAAGCCCCAAGCTTCACGTTTGTAGTACGAGTTTGTTACCAACAATGCAGTTCAAAGACATTCTTTTCATTGTTCTGAATGGAAATGAAGTAATCTGAGAAGTTTCTATGATGAAAGAACATGCACGTTTTAGCAACAGGATTTGCAGAATTATTCTATTTTACTTGAAAAAGTGTTTTCAAGGCCAGATTTTCTGATCAAGTAATATTTTCAGAAACCATAGACTATTCTGTTCCAGGTGGTTGCTGAGTTTGTTAAACTGGGAAGAATAAACTTGAACACCTGAAAGATTTTGGACTTCACATGAGAAATTGCAACTCGTACAAAGCCAAAAACATGGTCTTGATGTTGTCTCATTTTTTGTTTTATTAGTATTGGGCTTTTAATTCCTGACTTGCCATGAATATTTTAAGGTGCATTTATGTGTTACAT
>NW_008347401.1:266708-322221 GCF_000622305.1 Nannospalax galili | reverse complement strand
CTGCCTGATCCTGATTGAATGCTTTCTATGATTCAGGTACTGTTAACAGTTATATTTTTTCTATGTTGTGTATTAACCATGTTAAAAATTTATTCTTTTATTTCATCTGTAATCAATTATAGACAACTTATGCTACATTTCGTACTGCAAAGGTAAATATGGCACACTTTTTAAATTCAAGGAGTTTATGATACAACAGGAATAAAAATTCCTTTAGTAGTTAGTTAACTAAACAAATACTCAAAGGCATCCACCAAGGATCAGGCAGTGATGGGAGGATAAAACAGAGTCTGGTCAGAGAATATACTTGTCCTTATGAGCCCTTGGAGTCTATAAAAGAAAACAGAGTCAACAAATGAACAAATCAGCAGTTTTTGATGTGCACAGGAAAATAGTGCAATGTGGTCAAGAGTTATCAGGATGGACTACCTGAAGGTGATGGGAGATGCCTGCAGAGGTGACATTTGAGTGGAGTCCTTGGATGTCACAATGAAAGTGCCAAGGAGGATGGAAAGAAGTTATAAAAGTCAACAAGGGGAAAGGATTAAGAAGGGTTGAGGGGTTAGAATAACTTCATTGCTCTGCGGACAGAGGGAGGTCCTGAGATGGTACGGGAAGGACAGGTAGAGCCGGATCGATCACATGGACGGACAATAGATTATTATCCTCAAATGATAGGAGCACGTTAAAGGCCTTATATACCTGATCTAGGCAGATGACATTTTCAAAGGATTTTTTTAGGGGCTGTATAGAATGTGCGTTGGAAAGAAACCACGGTGGAAGAAGAAACATGGGAGCCGGTTGGAGCCAGTAAGATCAGAACGGCGCTGAGTGGCAGTGGAGACAAAGAGACATCAGTGAACCTGAGATGTATTCTAGAAGTAGGACCAACAGAATATAAATGAATACGTGAAATAAAGTGCCATTTGTGTTACCCTTCTGTGACCCAAGTGAAAACCAAAATGCGCCCTCCGCGGGGTGTGCACAGTGCTAGGAAAGCCTGGATAAAACGTGGTCATTTTTCTACTGAGTTTATGTTCCTAGGCAGTCAGGGACTATTTTTGTGGTCCACTGTACCGGCATGAGAGAAGGCAGATGGAGGACAGCCAGGGAGTTGAGAGGAGCACATGTGCAGGAGCCAGAGAGGGAACAGTGGGTCAGTGGGGTCAGGGTCCTCTAAAGGAACAGAACCGATAGAATGAATTCACGTTAAAAGGGGACGTATTCGATTGGCTTACACAGTCCAGTACGTATAGTTCAACAACAGCTGCCTCACACTGGAGAGGCTGAGAATCCCTTAGCAGCTCAGTGGTCAAGGCTGAAGCTCAATGCCCTGCAGTCCAAGTCTGGTTCTGAAGGTCTGAAAGGTTCCCGTGGAGCTGCTGGTCTTCAGTCTTCTTTGGAAGGCACAGCAGGCTGGGTTCACATGTCTGTGAAGACGGACAGCAGCAGCGGCAGAAGGAGCAGCCCGGTGGATGAACGCAACAGTGAGATGAGGAGACACAAAGGCAAGCAGGCAAGGGGCAAAAGCTTTTTCTCTCGGATTGCGGTTTATTCGGATGACCCCAGAAGGTGCTGCTCACATTAAATGTGGGTCTTTCCACTTCACATAATTTGACGAAGAAAATCCCTCACAGGTGCATAGCTTATCTCTTGGTTGATTCCAGACCCAGTCAGGTTGACTAGGATTGCTCAGGTACTGAGTGTGACACTGAGAAGTTTCCATGTTACCTCACAGCAAGAGGTTCATCGCCAGGAAGAAGCACACAGACAATTACAGTGTGAAGGAAGATTTGCAAGTTTTCCTACTTGTAAAAATGATCTACCAAAGTGACTATCTAGTTTTAACACAGTTTTGAGCAATGTTACTTAAATACATCACTTTATAACTATTATATAATGTGCATTATAAGTTTTAAAGGCTTTCTAGGGTGTTATTTGCTATAAATGACATTTTCTTTTACAAGAAAACGAACTACAGTATTTGTGGCAAAGAATACGGCATCAGGATTATTTACATACATGAAAAAATGTTTCTTGCACCTTAATCTTGAATGCTTTCCCACCAAACCAGATGCCAATATTAAAGACAATAGACTCATACTTTAGTTGACTTTCTCTTCTTATCATCTATAGGCTTAGTTATAATGAAAATAATCATAGTTTTCTGGAATCTTCAAAGTATATAAAGAACCTTTAATTTTTTTGTAAGGAATCTTTTGTTCAGGTTTTTCTTTTAAATCTGAAAGGTAAGTTTAAGTCTGTTTCTACAAGGTAAAGAAAGTCTTTCAATGGGGAATTTTGATAGCAACTGTAAGAGAAAATGAGATTGTAATGAAAGTTATCTTGAGACTATAATGAGGTAACAGTGTTTTGTACCACAAAGGCTAGAATCAGACTCATTTCAGCACAGCAACGTGTTGATCACTTTCAAGGTAATGAGTGCATTCCAGAGGATTGTCTGTGTTTTTTTTTTCCATACTCTAAATAGCAGGACGATGTTTGAAATCCATTTACTGTGGCATCAAAGGCATCCTGATGGGTGTTGCCCTCATAATCCCAAGGCAGAATTTAGCTTTGGCAAAGAGTGGGCATTTTAATGAGCACTAGCTTATATTTTTCTTGGCATTAAGTTTATGTAGGGATATATTTCTCCCCCTTTGGAAAAAAATACGAAAATGCAAAGAATGGCTATAATGGTTAACCAAAATGAATGTCTAAGGCTGCTAGGTATTTTAGAAAACACCAGGTAGCATTCTGTGAAAGATTTAGTGACTTCTTGCTGCAGTGTGAGTGTTGTTTGAAAGAAACAATTCTAAAAATGTGAAAACACTATTTTTCCTTAAGACTTTCCCATTTGCAAGAAGATACATTCTAGGGACTCATAGCCACAAAAATTAATTGAATTAGTTTGGCTTGTTCTGACACCCCACCTCTGAGGACAAGAAGAATCAATGTTAAGTGCCAGTGAACCTACCTCCTCAAATGGTGTCCAAGGTGGCCTCCACAATTGCTCATGGGATATGTAGAAATATTAAGGACCCAAGCTCAGTGTTCAGCCTAGTAGAAATCTGATAAACTTTAGAAAGTATAGAAAGGCTTTACATTTTCTTTAATTTTACTGTTAGAAATTTTAATTAGAAATTGGAATAATATATGCTTAATTTTGGAGAAATTCTTTCATGCCACATGGGCATGAGGGACAAAATTCTTTCCAAGATTATTGGTTTAATTGTATAAAAATCTCCAAGTGTCTTCAGGAATTTCTATTGCCTTTTATGAGGCATCTCCTTCCCAAGTCTTCCTATGCTCAGCCCCATGCTATGCTGACATTTGGTATCAGTTTTAAAATTAATTTAAGCTGTAGTTTTAAAACATGGTTCTAATTGTTTTTGAAAATGTATTTGAAAAAGTTTTGTGGATACAAATGACACAGAAGTTTCGAGACAGCACTAAGGGTATGTTTTGTGTATGTTTTCTGTGGAAAGTTTGTGTCATGTGATAAAATAGATAATCATAGGAGAAAAAGCCATCAGGACTAAAATGATGGAATTTTAAGACATATTATGCACATATAATTTGGGTGAGATGTATAGTTTGAAATTCAAGTTTTCCCATTTCATCAGCGGTGCATGGTGTAACCACAAGTGCCTTGGCATATAGTAGTAGTTGTTGGAACCCCTTGCTTAGATAGGACAAACAGGGAAAAACAACTATTATACTGGTGCTTTCCACATGTCCATAAGTACTGTTGGAGAAGCAGTGTGGCACCATCTTTCATGGAACTTCTAAAGTATGAGGGGTGTATGATGGTAATTCAGCAGACTGTTAGATGGTATCAGGGAACAAAAGTAACATCTAATTGAGGAGGCTGGATGGGGTGACATTTTAAATGGGGTTTGAAAGATTGAGAAGACTTGTCTATCTGGAAGGAAACATTTCACATATAAGCAAAGAAAGATCACTTTAGCTCATGAAAATTTCAACAGAGAGGTGACTAGGATATTTGTCTGTAAATATAAAGATAAATATTTTGCCCATAGTAAGAAATTACTACACCAGTCAGAGACAGTTGGTCATGCACAGATATTGTCTATGAATTGCTCAGGCCTAAGTGACAAATGTACAATCCAATCTCTACATCTAGGGCACGTGGAACATAGAACAGGGTAAATGAGGACAACACTAATGAATCTCTCAGTTCTCATTAATGAAGATCCCTCATGCAACAGAAAGACAGGAACACAAAAGGTTACAAATGGCCAAAGCCTAGAGATGAAGAGTGTGCAGATTGCTGGTTCATGGACAGGACTCATATATTAAACTTCAGTCACCCAGGGCTCAGGGACCATTGTGGAAAGGGGGTGGGAAGATTATAAGAGGTAAGGATGAGGTACACAACCATATGGAAACGAGCCCTACAAGCTCCTGGGACTCTGCTCATATGATTCTATGAAAATGCTTTCAGCATACAAAAGTCCCATGCAAACTCAGGCATACAAAAACCCAGCATAGAATTCGGGAAATGAACAGTAGACCCCAATCTTAGCTGGAGAAACATTGGCAGCTGAGTACTGCTGGGTGAGGAATTGCTGATCTTCCTAAAACAAGGGACTTTAGATAAGCTGACTAGACCTCAATGGATGGTCTTGCACAGGGGAATGTCTGGGGATACTGACTGGACACATTGGGTCTTAATATGGATAATAGAGTATATGGATTCCAGTGGAGGGCTGTGGGAGTGTGCTGGTGGGGACAGGGGTATAAAGATGATTAAGATTCTTTGAGATATTCTGTACAAAATACAGAAAAATTCAATTAAAAAAATTTAAAAAGTTTCAACAGAGACTATCAGATGAGACTTGAGAAACAGGCTGAGTTTCATGGGGATGGCCTAGGTTAGGGGTGGGTTGTCCTTACTCTCTTAATGATCAACTGGGCCATTAATAATTTTTAAAAGATTAATTTATTTTTAAAATCTATGTATATGTGTGTGTGTATCTGTGCAGGTGCATGCAATGCCTAGGGACACCAGAAGAGGGCGTCAGATCCTTGGATCTTGGAGTTCTGAGCAATTGTGTGCTACCAGATGTGGATTCTGGGAAGTGAACTCAGGTCTGGCAGAGCAAGAAGAGCTCTTAATTTCTGAGCCATCTCTCCAGCCCCATTAATGATGTGTGCGTGTGTGTGTGTGTGTGTGTGTGTGTGTGTGTGTGTGTGTAAGCCAGAGGATAACCTCAGCTTCCATCTTCAAAAACACCAATTACCTTTCTTGAAACAAGGTCTCTCATTGGCTTGGAGCTTGCCAGTGAGCTCCATGATGCTCCTGTTTCGGCTTTACCTACTTTGTGCAAATGCATATCAGAGCACTTGGCTGTTGTCCATGGGTTTTGGAATCAAATCCAGGTCCCCATGCTTGTGAAGCTGACTGAGCTATCTCATCAACTCACTGTTAACAATTTTTCAGTATTAATGGGATGAAAATTTTTTTTAGACAGGTAAGCTTTTCAGAAGTGTTTGCCTGGAAAATTTGATTAAGGAAACAAGTGAAACCATTAAGATTGTACAGGAATGTTCAGCGGGCTTTGTGGACACAACTAGGGTTTGGTGGTGGCAGGAGGTGAGAGCGTGGGTAGTGATCTAAGAAGGTCTGGGAGATTTAAGGTTGGGGAATCACAAAAATTATGACCTTTTTTCCTACTATGTCAAGAATTTGTCTTTAAAATTTTTTTTATTGAGCTTTTGTAATTTCATGCAACAGTTCTTAATTAAATTTAGAGCCCCTCCCCCATCCCCCACCAGATCTTATGTGTTCTGCCATACACGTTAAGTCTCATCCAGTCAAGCATTTGTACTCAAATGTCCTTCAATGTAAATTCATTCACTGGAGTCTAGTCAGCCCATTCAGAGAGTGTATGTAAGGCATACTCTCCCTCATTTAGCATCAATCAGTCTCCAATGGCTGTCAGTACATGGCCCACCACCCATTTCTCTCCTCCCCTCTGGGCCTTCGTTTAGTTTAGTTGGCATGGGTCCTGTACTAGATGGCACCATTGCTACAAGTTCACATGTGCAAGCTTCCAGTGGCCTGAAAGCCTCTGCTTTTCTGCATTCATGAGCCATTCCTGGCTCTTGCAATCATTCTGCCCCCTCTTTTGCAATGGTCCATGAGCCATGGGGGGGGTGAAGTGCAATATAAGAGTCCCATTTGAGGATACACTCTGCAGTCTCTTATTCTTTCAAACTTGGCCAGCTGTGTTCTTCTGTGTACATTGCACTCTGTTGTATACAGAGCTTTACTGGTGAGAGGTGAGGGATGCATTAGTTTTCTCTCTAACCCTTGTTTCTCTATGTTCCATGAGCTTTAGGTGCAGAGGTTCAACTGTAGATGTGTCACCTTGTACTTGGCCTCTCAGATGTATATTCTCTGTGTCTGACCAGTTGTGCAATTCTGCAGAACCCTCTATTTGTTGTAAAAAGAAGCTTCTTTGATGAGTGATGTACAGTATGCGTGTCTGTAAATATCAGGGTCCATATTTAGCATATGGTAAGAAATTTCATTTGTCTAGAGATATGAAAGATATAGGGTTTTCTCTAGGATCTATGTCCTCTCCTGCTATGTATTAAGGATTTATGGTGGTAACGGAAAGGAAAGAACCCAAAAGAAGGGGATAGTAGGGAACAGATGTTACCAAGGGGGCGGTAGAGAAAGTGGAACTGTTAAGTAGGGAGGAAAGGAGGAGGGGCCATGCAAGGGGCCATGGTGTGTGTGTAGGGGAGGGAAGTCAGGAGAAGGGGCATGGTGGAAGGCGGTGTGATTGCGGGGGAGGGTAGGGATAATGGGAGCAATAGGACTGGGGAGGGAGGAGGGAGGCCTGATGGGAGGAAGCAGAGTAGATATGAATGAATCTTGGGGGTTTAGGAAACCCAGAAGGAAATGTGATGCCCCCATGAAAAATGCCCATACAGTGTCTAAACATTAGTATGTATGTATACCAGGGAAATGCTTGGCAAGCGACACAGTGCCAGATGGAAGAGACCTCCCTTTGAGTGGTTGGTGAGAGTGGTCCAGGAGACTCCCAAAATAGCACAAGCTATTGCCAAACCACTTGGTTATCTCCCAGAACTAGTAGATAAGACCCTTCTGTTGAAGATAGGACAGGCTTTGGATATAGGACTTGGAGCAACGGAGTGATAACTGACCTGGAGGCCTTCTACCCAAAATCCAGCTTTCATAATGCTAAATAATAATATACAAACTTACAAGGGAGAAAAACAATCAATGGTCCCACCCAGTCCTAAACCCCAATAACCATAACGAGCAGAATGGCAAGCTACCTCTATTGGTGCAGTAGTGGCGCTGTTACCTGGGGGCAACCAACAGCCACCTAACTGGACTTAAAGTCCCCTCAGTGGGAGTGAACTCATGGGTGGCACTGTAAAATCAGCCAAATACGCTTGTCTTTTATTTTAATGAACTCACCTCTATAAAAAATTTCACAGTGAAGTAGAAATATACTACTTGTAAAATAAACTATCCTCTTCTCTGTGAGTAAACTTGAGTTAAAAATAGGAAAATAGAAAACTATTCTGTCACGTTGATTTAATCTATTCCTTGGTGAGTACTCAAAGAAATTAGAGATCACTGTGTTAGGCAAAATAAATCATATCCATACAGACAAATACCATGTTTTCTCCCATATATGAAATCCTAAAATAGAAATTAAAATAACTGGGCATGGTGGCACACACCTTTAGTCCCAGCACTTGGTAGGCAGAGGCAGGTGGAGCTCTGTGAGATTGAGGCCACCCTGGTCAACATACTGAGTGCCAGGCCAGCTGGAACTAGAGGGAAACCCTGTCTCAAAAAAAGAGAAATGAAAATAGAAAAAATATTAGGGGTGTGGAAGTGGAAAAGAAGGAAGTGGGAAAAGAGAGGAACAGAAAGAATGAGTATGGTCAAAGTACATTGCACGCGTGTCTGGACATGCTATAATGAAACCCATCACTTTCTATGAATAATTTACAATTAATAAATAAAAAGAATATAATAGAAAAAGTCACTAGTAATACAATAAGTAATCTAATGGATGCTTTTTGTGCTATTTTCTTAATGATTTCTCAACAATTATGGTTTTTCTTAAACGAAAATGTTCCATATGATGTATTAATAAAGATTTCAAGTAAAGATGGAGATGAGTTGATTTCTCAACCTATGATGACACATGGAGAATTCCCAAAGCAAATGAAGCAAGTCCTGTCGTGTTTTTTTTTTTTAATCATAAAAGCTTTGCCAGCAATGAAAAAAAATCCTTGACAATGAAGTTCTGTTTCTTTAACCTCTGGGAAGCAATAAGATGCAAATGCCACCTTTACTGAGTACAAGACACACATTGTACTGCCCTCCAATGTCTTCTTTGAACTTTGTTTATATCCTCTGGCTCACATATGTATTAGCATTTGGTTTCTGAAATGGCAAACCTTGATTAGTAGCAAGTAGCGTAATTTCCAAAACCACACTTGGACATTTATCCTGAAGGTTTCATAATAGAGCCGTGACAACAGTTCCCCCAAACAATTTGTGAAGCTTTTGCAAAGTGCATCACAGTTAAAAAGATAAGAACCAGTTTTCCTAATGATTTCCAGGTCTCACATGGAAAGCAAATGGAATGTAAGGTGAATTTTTTTTTTTTCACTTACTGTGAGTTAATGAAGTAGATCCTTAGGTGAATATTCACAGAGCAGCTACCATCGTAAAATCTTCAGTCTGATGCTGGTTGTCTGGGACATTTTCTGTATTAGTGTCTTCTTACTTTATCTTTGAAAATCTATTCAGAGCCAGTGTGTTTTAGCAAGAGGTCTTCCCACACGTCCTCTCACTTATGTTCTCTGTGTTCAGCCTTCTTGTCTACATCTAAGACAGGGGAGAACTCACCTTTAGGACTGGGACTAGTGTCATGCTGTTTTTAGTATATTTGAAGCCAAGACTTCTCCTTCCTAGATCTACAACATCTGCCTCAGCCTTCTCAGTGAATTTCTCTAAACTTGGTGCCTTATGTCCTCAGTGATGACTGGAAGACTGCTCTTGTTCATGTAGATTCTCATTCTTTTCCTATGGACAAGCTCAGTCTGTTTGTCAGTGTGTCCTGACTGTGGCTGAAGGAAATTTATGGAACAATGATGCCATTTCCACATTTCCTGTCTTTACAAAATCAATAAAAATAATGAGTCTCTTAGAACTCTAGGTATTAAGATATTACGTTTTCCTTCCATGTACAATATTTGTATTAAATATATGCAATAATTTTGATATAAGTCTGCAATAATTTGATTTTATTCATCTTAAAGAAGCCATGTTGCTGGGTTAACAGTCATAGTCGAATCTGTCTTCTTTCGTTATCCATGCCAAACTCATCCTTGCTGAGGATTAACTAATATTTTTGAATACTATTAAATACCCTTTTCAGTATTTGAAGCCATGGTTAGCATAGATTAATATTCTGAGATGTTATATGATATGCAAGCTTCCCCAAGAATCCCCTCATATCCATTAAAATTCAGAAAAGAGGGATCCAAAGCTTCCAGTTGACAAGAGAATTATGAGAAACTTAAATCAGCCTTGTTCTTGACTACTGGGGACTAAGATTCTGCCTGTGGGTCACAGGTAGACTCTTTCAAAGTACTATTCTAGTTGATTGGCTGTTATGATTCTGTCTTCAGTGTGCTCTACCAGTTCGGCTTTTCTGGCTCTCAGGCTATCCTAGGACCAGGAATGGGGTTTCATTGCTATAACTGGAAGATGTGATTACCTTGAGAGGCTTTTCCTGGCTACTCAGGAAATGAGGTGTAAAGGCTCCATGAGGATGCAAGCTAAATACTTTTGGTGAGATTAGTGTTGTCTATTTTGTATCTCATTACAATTACATATTAAGCTGATATTTACAAAAAATCTTACGTTATTTTGACAAATATTTGTAAATTTTGTAATATTAAGATATTATCTCTAAAACATGAGCCAAAGAAGAACATTTCAATAACATATCAAGAAATTTTTAAATCTAGTTCTAAGGCCAGAACTTCCTTCTTGGTCCATTGTTTCCATTCTTTGTTTTTTCCTTCTCTCTTCTTTACTTTCTTCAGTATAGACACTATAAGTTGTCTGCTGCATCAATATTATCACTCATTCGAAGCCTTCAGGATGAGAGAACCACTGAGTCCAGGGAGGAGTGAGCAGGGTTGTGTCTTAACTCACATGTAGTCTGAATTCTTTTCTCTTTTCCAGTTATAATATTACATTAAGAAGGGTAGTATAAATCAGTGTTTCCCAGGCATTGCTAGGCCAAGAAATCTGATATAATAAGAGTCAAAAACACATCATCTTTAAAAGAAGCCAAATTTTGATTTGAATCATCTGTGATGTGGCTGGCAGCATACAAACAGTTCATATTTTTATTTTAAAATATTTACCTCTGACCTCTGAGAATTTGATGGGATCAGAAATAGAATTACAGATGTCTTAAATGAAAGTTTATTTGGAAAGATACTCTTGTTAGCTTTCAAGCCCAGGATTTTAGACTTTATGTTAGCTAAAGGGAAGTATTTTATGAAATGAATTCAAGTTTAAATACCAAGTAACATGCCTCATCTAACTCAAAAAAGGAATATTTTTCTAAGTATGATATACAGAATGTGAAAAGCATCAGTGTATATAAACTTGATGAATTGTCATTCAATAAGGATTTGTGAATTATCAGCACTAGATGGGGAAGCAGAGTGAGATCTGTTCCCAGAAGGCTTCCGTGGGGGCTTTTCCAATCACCAGCACCACCTGAGACAAGCACAGGCCTATCTGCTGCCACTACAAGTTAGGTGCTCTTATTTTTAATGCTTTGTTCAAATAATCATACGAAATTGATCTGTGCTTGGGATTTTGAAGGTCAGCATAAATCTTTTAATATTAGTTTTTCCTTTGTTTTTACATTTGTTGAGACAGCCTATCACTATGCAACCTGAGCTGACCTCGAATGAACTCACAGTTTTTCCATCTCTGCCTCGAGAGTGCCAGGATTGCAGGTGCCACCAGGCCTAGTTCATATATCACTTTAAAAAATATGTATGTTTAGGTTAATGGCGTGAACACTCTTGACTCTGTCATTTACTAACTTCATTGGGTTTTGATAAATTGCTTAATGCCCCAAGGGTTCAGTCCTTTACCTGTTAAATGTAAATACTAGCACTCTTGTGTGACTTCTGTGAATGACATGCATAAAGCATCTGGTAAACAGATGAAACTCAGTAATCGTTAGTGTCCCATCTCCCTTTCTTTCAACGTGCATCATTTCAATTTAGGTATGCTAGCTAGGAAAAAGGTCATTGCCGTGCAAGCAGAAAGATTTTTGTCAAGGAAGATTTATGCATTGTTCTAAGAAACAATCTTTGTTAGAATATTTAAAAAACCATGGATTTTTTTTTTCCTAGTCTGACAAACTAGCTGTGCTGCAATGTTAGGACGACTTTAGGTTTTATCAAAAGTCAAGAAAAATACCAAGAGGCCTTTGACTTCAGCCTGAAGCTTAACAAGGGAGCAAGTTGGAGGTGAAGCCCATCTGACTTCTTCCCAACTGGCTAAGGAGGGATTCTTAGACATTACTATAGAACAATGGTTTTCATCTTGCATATTTTCATTTTGTTTTGTCTTTTTGAGATAGGGTCTCTCTGTAACCCCAGTTGGCCTGGAACTCACTGTGTAGACCAGGATGAATTTGAACTCAGAGAGATCTGCCTGCCTCTGTCTCCTGAGTGCTGGGAGTAAAGGTATATGTCACCATGCCTGGCCATATGGATGTTTCTCAAAAATAAAAATATAGGGGCTGGAGAGCTGGCTCAGAGCACATACTGCTCTTGCAGAGGACCCAGGTTCGATTCCCAGCACCCATATGGAGGCTATGAACTTGTCCTTAACTCTAGTTCTAGGGGAATCCGATGCCCTCTTCTGACCTCTGTGGCATTGCACAACATGGCTGTATTCACATACATGCAGCAATACACTCATACACATAAAATAAAAATAATAAAATGTATTAAAAAAATAATAATGTTCAGCTTGAATAGTGGTATTTATTATTATGATCATACCCATTCTGATTATTACTATGAAGTAAGAAGTAATGCTTGAAGAAACTATAAATTAAGACAAATTCAGCTAAGTCAAAATTTCAATGAATGCATTTATTCAGTTTATGCATAAAACGTTTATTTTTGAAAGATACTAAATTTAATTATGAAGAGCCAATCTCAGAGATAAATTTCAGTAGAATATGAATGTAAAAACTGTATTTCTTAGAAATGAAAATCACCAACATGACATAGGAAGTTCCATTAACAATGTGTAACACAAATATTACTAATATTAATGATATCCATTACTGATTGGACATTCTATTTTTTTGGTATATTCCAATTTTAAACTTACGATTTACATTTAAATCAATGTTTTTGCCTTATTTAAGGTAAGAGATATCATGGGTGCTCATCCTTGATATTGTGAGGCTCAACAGGTAGTAGTCATTTCTCTAAAGAAGATATACAAGTGTCCAAAGAGGCATAGAAAACCATATTCAATGACTGAATCATGAGGGAAATGCAAATGATGTGACGATATCAACTCACACCTGTCAGTGACTTTTAAAAAGAAGATGAGTATTGTCAAGGATGTGGAAAGACTCAAACAAAATCAGCATTGGTGAGACAGCAGTGGTACAGACTCTGTGGAAAGCAGTGTGCAGATCCATCAAAACACGAAAAACAGGTCTTCAATGTGATCCAACACTACTACTTCTGCATATTTTCCAGAAGAAATCAGAATTTCAAAGAACTTCAACTTCGAGTTGGCTTGTTCCTGTAGTTTCCTTCACATTCTCAATGTGTGGAAACAGCTTAGATGTCCACTGGCAAGTGAGTGAAGTGTGCACCCAAACATGCACACACACAGATGAGAGGAGGTTCTGCAAGATGTGTCAGATTGGGTGGATTTTAAGGATATTATGCTAAGTGAAATTAGCCAGTTACAACAGCTTCCACTGATTTCACGGATCCTTCTTAAACACCCAAATTCATAGAGTTAAAAGGGGTATTAGTGGTTGCCAGAGGACGGGGAAGAGAGGATGGAAATTAATACACGTATAATGTTTTAGTCAAGCCAACTGATTAAATTCATTATACCATGAATCAATATACCTAAAATACAGTGTGCTGTTAAGATGTGCTAAAAAAGAAAATCTCATGCTGAGTTTTTAGATGCCCACATACATGGAATTCTTTTCTGTACTAAAGCAAGATAAAAAATTTAGATTTTGGGGCCAAGCATGGTGGCACATGCTTTTAGTCCCAGCACTGGGAAGGCAGAGGCAGGTGGACCTCTATGAGATCAAGGCCAGCTTGGTCTACATCGTGAGTTTCAGGCCAGCAGCGGCTACCGGGAGACTATAGAGACTCCCCACCAAAAATTAGATATTATTTCTACAAAGTTATGATTTAATTGCCTTCATATGAACACAAATATCTGTTTATGCTAATCTATGTAAAGTGGCTTTAATCATTTTATTTTTAAAATATTTTTTAACATGTTGTCCATCTTTTCAGCAATTTCTCTTATCTGTCCAATGAAATGTTCTTATCCCTAATCTAAACCATGGGGTTAGAAATTGAAGATAGAAGTCAGAAGTCAGCCAGTGTGGCTGCATGTTCCTAATTGTTTCACATGGTGCTCCTTCCACACAGCTGGGTGTCTAGCCATGAATTGTGGTAGTATGCTCTTTCACACCTAGACAGTCACTTTTCTGGAAAAGATGTCACCAAGAATGCACAGTACTTCTCTCACACATAGATGGAGCTACTGGCTCACCATCACAGACAGCTCGTCTGAGCTTTTCCTGGCGGTGGATAAACACTAGTCTGTCCATGTCTGGTCCCCAGATCGTTTCTATTTCTGGATGGTTAACTGGGGTTTTGGGTGGGGTGAAGTCTTTAACAAGAAACTGTTATTATTGTATGTAACCAACCATGCTAATATTTAGAAACAGAACGTATTGATTGAATAGAGTTTTAACGTTTCAACTGATTAACTGGTTGTTATTGTGATTGAGGACAAAGAAGCCTGATTTGGACCTTTTTGCTTCATTGAATTGTGTGTGGGATGTTGAATGTGTCTCTGAATCATCTTTGCCTCTGCCTTTCTCATTTGGATGGAAGGAAAGGAAGTAACATTTACTGATCACCTAGTATATGACGGGATCAGCATAAATGATACACTCATCCAATTTCTCCATTCCCTATGGGAAAATACCTTATTTTCTTTACTTTGCACATCATAAAAGTGAAGACCAGAAATATTGTGTGGTCTGAGGTCTTATAATTAAGACATTGTGATTGTGATTTCATCTCAGTTCTATCTGATTTAAGATTTGAATCAAATGTCTTTATTTAAACATGCCTTGGGAGTCTAATACTAACCTTAAAATAAACTTAATACTAGCCTTGTATTAACATTGCTGCCACGGGAAGAGGTAAACCATAGCTCCTTGGAAGGATAGGGGACGACAGACGCTCCTTTAAATACCTTCATTGAATTGAGCCACCACCAGATTAACCAATGTTCTCTCAGCTTCTGTACAGAACATACTGACTTGTATAAGGCAAGGTTTAGAAACAGATCCTCTTTGTTGCCTTATATTATTGTGAGGTATTAGCAAGGATTGGGATATTTAAATTTTATGAATATCTGTATATAATTTTGTTACGGCTTTTATGAAGTTCAATATTTTAAAGTTTAATAGAAAGCAAAAGAAAAATAATACTTTCTTTTGTGGGTTGAGAGAAGGCAGGTTATTAAAAGTTGTGTAGTTTTGGTCATTTGACAAGATTGATGTAACACACACATAATCTACTGCACCATAAATGGTGATTGCTTCTGAAGGTCATCAAGACTACTGTCTCCTGGGCTAGGAGAGAACAATTTCTACCCATTATTTTGAAACTTAGAAACATCTGGAAATTCTGGCTTCCCTTTCACATGTCTACTAATGCACATGTACAACCTACACTTATTTCTGTGTTTCAAAACAATGTTAGTAAGATTTTATGACAAATCCTAATTATTTTTTCTCTATAAATTATTTTAAGTAACAAAGGTACTTTAATTACATTCTGAAGTTTTATTATATTTCAAAACCTATAGTTCAATGAGTTTATAAAGTTTTCTCATACTTTTTACTTAAACTATTTGATTAAGAAACCTCCAGGCTGGGCGTGGTGGCACACGCCATTAATCCTAGCAGAGGCAGGCAGGTCTCTGTGAATTCAAGGCCAGCCTGGTCTACATAGTGAGTTCCAGGCCAGCTGAGGCTACAGGGAGACCCTGTCTCAAAAAAGACCAAAGGAAAAAAACCCAATAATGTGATTTGGGATGACCCTTAGAGAGGGATGTTTAGCAAGGATGTCCTCATAGTCAGGGTCCAGGGTTCTGGGTACACAGACATCAAGACCTGAGGGTTAAAGCAAATTTAAAGGGCCAGGAGCCTTCAAGAAGTAAGTAAACAAGGGGTAAAGTCCAAAACAAGCTAATAGTTTTGACAGTCATTTTAACAGAACCAGTTCTAACAGTTGGTAGATGACTCAAATCTAAGCATTTGACATTGACCTAGACAGCTAGAAATGGAAAGGTGAATGAAACACAGGTAAGGCCACACCCATGGACAGAAAGTGGCACAGGAACCAGCTAGTGAGAGAATTGTTTCTGAGGGAACTTGATAAATGAGAGAAAAATCTCAGAATTCATATAACACAGCAGGAAATACTTTCATCTAGGAACACAAAGCTCTACATTGTGCCCGTTTCTACTCTCCTGGCTTTATTCCTATCATGTATATAAACTTCTACTTGAAAAACAGATCCTACTAATTATGCTCTTGCAAGTGCTCTCAGTTTATATTGATTCTCCTACCTCTTCTTCCGTGCCTCATTTTTCAATGACTCAAAAAGAACTTGGTGTGTTTCAGTATAGTCCAATAAAGCAAAAGCCTCCTTTATCATAAGTCTGCTGTCATAGTCTATCACATTTCAGCATATTCCTTAGTAAAGGAAAACAAACCCCTCAATTCCAGCGCCTTAGGAGTTGCTTACGTCTCCAGTCTGCACTGTCCAGCTTCTGTTTACTTTCCAGTGGTCTGGTTTGCATCTCCTTTCCATAACTCTAAAAGTTAGGTCACAAACAACAACGATTTTTACATTACCAACCCCAAGCTACTTCCCTATCTCCATTTCCTTACCCTTCTTGGCAAGATTTAACACAGAAGATCCTTCACGCTTTAGTGAAAGAATGCCTTCCTTGATTTCTAGGACATTGTTTTCCTTTGGTTATTCATACTAGGTATAGTTTGGGTTGAGAATCAGCAAAGGCAATCCTGGGCTTTTGAGTCTTGCCTTTGGCCTGTCTTATAACAGAGAATTATAGAAAACTTAAAGCACAACCAGAAAAAAATCTTACCTACAGACAGAAATCTATCCTGTCTAGTGGGAAAAACAATTCTCACACCTCTTCTACTCCCACAAAACTAGTTTGGGGTTCATTTATAAATCAATCTTAATATTTCTCCACTCTCAACAGACATGTGGTTATTTGGTTTCTCTATTGAATTCATCCTGACCTCTGATTCCTCATTAACTAATGAGTTATATAAATTTTTCATACATCTTCATTTTATGCCTATATGAAAGTCATGGTTTTACTTAAAAATAATCTTAACACTCTCTTTGACCTGACCCCTTGACGCAACTCCAGCTTTTTGGTCCTTGGATGCTAATATTTCTATTGACAGTTTTGCTCTGTATTTCCTCTACTCTGGATCTCATTTAGTCATCCTCAGTTTTCAGTGTCATCTTCATGCAGATAATTAGCAAATACTTATCTATAGATTCAATTTATCATCCAAGCTCCGGAATCACTCCCAGCTCCTTTGTTACTGGTTTTTATTCACTGTACTTAAGCGATGATCTTCATACAGATCTGTGCTTTTGACATGCCCGTTTCCTGCTATTAATTGCCTTTGTTCTCCAGGCAGTCTTTCTGCTGCTTTTTAATAATATACACAGACATAATTTAATATATCCATTTAAAATCTAAGATCCACCAATAAGAAAAAATATGCGCTGCTTTTCTCTCTGAGTGACTTAATTTACTATACATGTATGTACATGTACCCAATTTCTTATTGAATCTATAGATCTTATTGGTATTTCATATTTTTACAGAAAGGAAATAGATCCATGATTCCTGTTTTCCTAACATTCATAAATTAACAATGGCCACATCAGCAACAAATACACCAGCAAAAGCTGAGCAGCCTGTCTTTCCCTTTCAACTAGTATCAGTGCCATGCAGCCATGAGGTCTGTGCTTCTTACTCACCGCACGCTCTTAGTGTCTTCTTATCTGGAGTCTCAAGCCTGTCACTTGTTTTGATTTCCTCCATCACTGCATCGTCATTACTGGACCACAGTAATCACTGTCTGTCGCTCTAACCCCTTCTACTCCTGTCCTTCTACTGTCTATCTACTACTAAGTAGGCACGCCTGTCTCTTAAACACAACAGACTTTACTTGAATACTTAAACCTTTAAAAGCCTTCCCATTTCCTTTGATATAAAGTTCAAATTATTTAGTCTGACTTCTACAGTCTTTGCTCTCAGACCTTGCTAATCACGTCTCTTACGAACATCTATCTCTTTCCTAGGGTCAAGTGTCTCTAAACTTGTTTCTTTTTTATTTCAAATATCACTACTTTTCCTGCTTTGGGAATTCAATTTCTGTGTCCTCTGTCTAAAATAAATTCTTTATGACTTTTCATCAGCTTGATTCTTTTCGGTTCGAATCTGAAGAAAGCTGAGATTTCTAATCATCCTGTGGAGAGGCTTCTCCCTTCTTAAACCAGCCTCATCTCCCCACTTTTTCCCCACCTCCTACCCTTGGTCCTTCCCATTTTTACCATTTTACACAAACCATAATTATCATTAAGAGCTTTGAAATATATTTTGAAAGTTTAAAAATCTATAGTAGGAAATGAAGTTTATTTCAATTATTGTTATTTTGGATTTTTTTGAGACTGTGTTTCCCTGTACCCCTAGCTGGCCTGGAACTCCTTATGTAGACCAGGCTGGCCTCAGTCTCACAGAGATCTGTCTGCCTCTGCTTTCTGAGTGCTGGATTAAAGGTAAACCGACTAGACCTCAGTAGATGAACTTGCACTGAGGAACTTGACACAGTGGGCTGTTGCACAAATGACAGAATGTATGGATTCCAGTGGAGGGGCTATGCGGTGCTAGTGGGGAACGGGGTGTAAAGATGATTAAGAGTGACTGAGATGTTCTGTATGAAATTCAAAAAAATTCAATAAAAAATTTTATTTGAAAGACGGTGTGCACCATCATGCCCAGCTTATTTATTTATTTGCTTGTTTGTTTGTTTTGATAGGGTCTCTCTAGTCCCCGCTCACCTGGGACTCACTATGTAGACCAGGCTGGCCTCAATCTCACAGGGATCTGCATGCCTCTACCTCCCAAGTCCTGGGATTAAAGGTATGGGCCACTATGGCCAGTATTATTTTTATTTTTTGAGAGACTAGGTATTGGTGTATAGCTCAGCTGCTCCCCAACTCAGGATCTTCCTGCCTCAGCCTCCTCAGTGCTAGAGTTTTAGGCTTGAGTCACTACACTCAGCTTAAGAGGAATCAAAATTGTCTTTAGTGTTAATTACAGTGAATGCTTAAAATGAGAGATAAGAATTACTGTTAGATGCAGTAAGACCTGTTATCCCCGTTGTTTTGCTGAGCAAAATGAACCAGAAACATCATGTTGGTGCATGCCTATGGCTAATATTTGTAATTTTCACAAATTGTAAGTTTTCTTAAATTCTTGTCACAGAACTCGTGTTCACTGCCCTTCCTTCCTTCCTTCCTTCCTTCCTTCACTGCCCTTCCTTCCTTCCTTCCTTCCTTCCTTCCTTCCTTCCTTCCTTCCTTCCTCCCTCCCTCCCTCCCTTCCCTTCCCTCCCCTCCTTCCCTTCCCTCCCCTCCTTCCTTCCTCCCCTCCTTCCTCTTTCCCTCTCTCCCTCCCTCCCTCCTTCTCTCCCTCCCTCTCTCTCTCTCACACTCTCTCTCTCTCTTTCTTTTTTTCTTTTTTTCTTTTTTTTTTGGTCTTTTTGAGACAGGGTCTCCCCATAGCCCCAGCTGTCCTGGATTCACTATGGAGACCAGGCTGGCTTCGAACTCACAGAGATCTGCATACCTCTGCCTCCTCTTCCTTCCTTCTTTCCTACCTTCTTCCTTCTTTGTTCTTTCTTCCTTTTAGAATTTCATGTTCTAGGTATGACAAATTATCAAGACTTTTCTGTAATTACAGGACTTGCTGACAGCACTACATTGTGCAGTAACTGTTGCCTGTGCTCAGATCCTGCTTCAGAAAACAGCTAGGATTCCATGCTGCGACCTCTTAAACACTGAGTGAGCTTGAAACATGGCTCTGTTGGTCCTCGGTCCTGGATTCATCTGGCCTTCTTTCAGATTTTCCAACTATACTTAACATATCTATACATGTTCCTTTATCAAACATTTCAAGGGTCAGTGTGCTGCCTAACTTCAGAGCAAAACCTCACTTCCTGAGAAGAGAATTTGCATAACCACTCCCTTTGAGGTGGTTAGGGCAGCTAGATCTTGGTGGAGAGGAGATTGCAAAGCAGAAGGAACCAATAAAATAAGGACAGTTGAGTCAAGGCAACTGCAAAATAAAAGGAATTATTTTGCTGAAATAGTCCAGTTGAGCTGTTGAAGTGTGGCTTTATTGCAGCGGAATATGCTGAAGAGTGACTGGATTTCCAGGTATTCCCTTTGTTACAGTTTCAGCCAATTTGAATTATTTTCAAGATTTATTTTCTTTTTAATTATGTGTATGTGTGTGTCTGTTTGTGAGTATGTGCATATTTCAGTGTGGGTGCCTGTGGAATCCAGAAGGGGGTTTTGGATCCCCTGGAGCTGGAGTTATAGGTGGTTGTGAGCCATCCAGTGCAGGTGTTGGAAACTGAACCCGAGTCCTCTGAAAGTGCAACAAGCACTCTTAACCACTGAGCCAATTTAAATTTTGGTTTTGAAATTTTGCTCTTTTCAAATGGGTTTTATAATTATTTTCATTTAGTTTCAGATTAAATTATGTCAAATACTTCTGTTTTAATATGTCCAGAAGTGTTGGTGTTGAAATGTCAAAGTTTCTTTTCTCTATATGAAAACAGCTTGGCGATTTGGTTGACACTAGATATAGTGATTCTGTAATGTGGAGTACAAGTGAACTTCAATTTAACCTTGCAATGCGTATACATGTTTATGGAAAATGAGTTGAAATGTAAAACTACAATCATGGTATTTTATAGTCTTTGCCAGGCCTAAATGCCTTTTAAGCTAGAGAATTTTCCATGCCTTTGGGTTACTGAGATTCAACGTAATATAAACGGGTGCATTCTTATTTGATTGCCTGTGAGCTTAGTTCACGATATCATATTTGCATGGGCTTCATCTATGGCTTCTTGGAACACAACAGTGGGAAATCCAGTAACAGGAAATAGTCATTCTAGGCGACTGGCTTGGCATGGGCCAGATGCAGGAAAGGAGGAGGTGACAAAGCAAATGGAGCATTTACAGTCTTAGTGCAGCTTTGGACAGACATGACGGTGCTCAGAGATCAAAGGCCCACACTGCTTAACAACTACCTTGAGGCACACGAAATACTTGTAACAGGCTGGTGACATGTTCTTGGATCCTAATTCAAGAAGCTTAAAACAAAACCTTAGATTTTAACCCAAAAGATTGGGACAAGACCCCTCTCTCAAAGGAGGGCAAACAAGTACTTGGTTTTCAGAGTTGGGGAATTTATCTGCCTCTGAATTCTACCTTTTATCTGGGAGATAGTCTCTCATTTCTCAGGTCACGGAGCTTAAGTCTATGGTTGAGAATGTTTAATTTTTATTTTATTTTCTTAAAATATTTTATTTTTTATGCATATGAGTATATGTGTCTGTGTAAGTGCTTGAGAGTTCATGCATGTGAGTACACAGGGAGGCCAGAGGTGTCAGATCCCCTGGATCTGGAATTATTATAGGTGCTGGGGACCAAACTTGGGTCTTTTGAAAGAGCAGTAAATGCTCTAAACTGCTGAGCCATCTCTCCCACCTTGAGTCTTTAATTTTTAATGGTGGGCAAGTGGAAGACATTATACTGGAACTGTAAAAGAAGAATTTAAAAACACAGGCACTTGGTTACGCAGACTTTTTTGAGTCTGTACATATGTATCTATTAGTCATGTCCTGTAAACATTTTATAATGTTTTAATATAATTTGTGATGGTTTCATGAAGGCATACAATGCATTGGGATCATATTAACTCCCTTAATAACCCTCTCCTACCTTCTTTCTACTCCTGTTGACCCTCCTTTTCCCAACTATTCTCCCCTCTACTTCTGTGCATTTTTGTGTACTTTTGTGCAGTTCGCAAAAACTACTGTTTTCTTGAGTCCAAGGATCATGATAGAACCTGAAGACAACATTTCATATCACTCCTTCCCACCCTTCTGCTCCTACAAACTTCTGCCCTCTATTCCATAATGTTCCTTGAGCCTTGGAGAGAGTGAGTTTGATGTCTCATGTTGGGCTGAGTGTGTGTTAGTCACTTATTCTCAACACTTTGAACAGCTATGAGTCTCTGCATTAACTGCTGCCCACTGAAAAAAGAAGTTTCACTGACAAATTTCAGAACAACACTACTAATCTGTGAGTGTTATCATAAAGGCAGTTTGACTACATGTCCATTTATTATCTAATACTTTACTCACAGTAAACATAATACCTCATCAATTACCAGTGTGTGATAGCACAATAGAGCTTCCTACTCCTGTCCAGCTGCAACTTATGACCATCAACCACATTTTCCCATCGATCCTCCTCCACAGACTCTGGTAACCACTTTCATCTCAACTTTGTGAGATCAACCTTGTTACATTCCATGTATGAGTGAGATTTGTGGTACCTGTTTTACTTTGCCTGAACAATTTGGAACTGATGTACGATCCAGGACTCAGATACTAGGTATATTAGCAAAGGATAAGCAATTGTGATGCTGAGAAGATACCTGCACTTCATGTTCATGGCAGAACCATCAAAATAGAAAATGGAAGCAACCTGAGTCCAATAAACGAGGAATAGAAAAAGAAATTTCATACATATGTGTAAGGGGTAACTATTCAGCTACATGCAAGAATGAATTATTGTCATTTGCAGCAACATGAAGGTCATTATACAAAATGAAATGAGTCAAACTCCTTTTACTTACTGAGGTACCCATGAACTAGTAATTCTAATTACTAAAGGTTGGAATATTTACTGAACGCTTTCTGTGTTTTCCACCATATGCAGCTATTTTCAAATAGGAATATTTATTCAATTTTCATGAAATGAAGTGAAACTGTACTCCTTTCCCCTTTTTAGATGTATGAATCTTTAGCATATTGCAAAGAAATATGCTAAAGCTTACACAGCATCAATGATGTGCATAGAACACAATCTTGCTCTGTAAAAGATGGGGATCAAACTTTATTCAGTTTATTTAACAACTAACACAGGAAACACAAACTTGTACATACTAGTGAACTGCCATGAAATATTTCGATACATGTGTACATTCTATAATGTTTAAATCAGGTTAAACACATTACATCCCTAGTCAGTCTCTGTACCACCAGTTCTCTAAAGATTCTGTTTGCTGCACCATATAGTGGACTAGATGGCTGAATGCTTACCTACAGAAAATGTTTTATAGATGACGTTATGTTGAACTTGAGTAGATATATTAAAATTTTTGAGGAAATATAAAAAAGAATCTGATGATTTAATGATGTGATGATTTACATGTTTTATTATTTTAGTGGACCATGTCAAGATTACATTTTAATGACTCCGCATTTTGAAGTTGGAATACCCTTTGCCTTAGGGTCTGCTGCACTCTGGACCATTTCACATTCCGTTCCTGTGACTGACTGATGTGCATGACTGTGACAAACACTTGGCAGCCTTGTTGGGTGGAGCCTGAGTGTGAAGATTCAGACTGTCATTAAACTGGGACCTGGAGCCAAGAACTGAATGGATGCTCTAAGCCCCACCATCCTGCTGGCCAAGGCACAAGTGCAAACTGTACTTGTGAATTTATCATAAATTACTTTTTAATAGAACATTTTAAACCAGACACAGAAAATGCTTTCCCTGCGGAATGGGATTCCACCCTATTGTAATCTCAGTTTTACTTGATAAATAATGGGGCACGCTACTGAGAGAGATTACAAATGGTGTGTCTCAGGGGTTTTTAGGAGAAGAGCCATCTGTTCAGAAGTCTGAGTAGGGCTATGTAAGTGAATGTGAGAAGCCAGTGATGTTGTGAAAGGAGTAGAAAGAAGACCCAGGCTTTAGCTCTCAGCTTTTCAGTAACTTTTTGTTATTTCAACAGGTGGATCGACTCTCAGAATGTCTTTTTATCATGTGATCCCACGAAAGAGTGAGCCATAGTCTCTGCAGCCTTCCAGCCCTTACATATCAAGACACTATTCTACAGTAGGATGACAGAGCTGGCCTGCCATTTGTTTTGTGAAAAATTAGCTTCATAGGAGGTAAACAGTAACGATGTTCTACAGGTATTCTGCCATAAGCTGGGTACAGTTAGTTGAATAAGAGAACTTTTGCTTATAAATTAAGTTTTCAAGGAGCCTTTAATATGTTTAATGTATTAAATATGACTACTGTTCAGGCATTACAGAAATCCACAGTTTATCAGACACGTTTCAGTATGAAACCCACTTTGTGCAATGCATGATGGGTTTGGTATTCTGGGAAACAGACTTTGTGCAATGCATGATGGGTTTAGTATTCTAGGAAACAGACTTTGCTCGCTACATCTTTAGTTATTATACTTTTCAGTTTTGAACACTCTGAATGTCTGTTTTATGATATTTCTGCTTATTTTATACATACTACTGGAAACATGAAAACATATTTATTCATTAATCCATCCAGTAAAGACTTACTAGTGTCAGTATGTGTCAGGACAATGCTTAGTGCTGGGAACAAAAATGACATTACTGTCCACCAAAGCTTGCATTTTAGGTCAGGGAGGCAGCTAATAAACAAATAATGACAAATAAGTATGTGTTATGAAGAAAAAAAAGTAAATCTGGATTCATTTGAGTGGCTCTTATAATTATTGGGACTGTGGACATGAGGACTGCTTGGCTTCGGCACCTGGTTGGCAAAGTCACGCTGTCCCAGCCGCTTCCCCAGGAATGGCCATTCAGGAGACTGACACCTCAGAACCAGATGAGATGCTCAGGCTGACTGCTCTCATGTGTCCTCTGTTTAGACGTCTATACTAACAGGCTGGGATAAAGTCCAGCGGTTGAGTGACTGCCTAACATGCACAAGGCCCAGTTTTGATTCCCAGAACTACAAAAATAAATAAGAAAGAAGAATTCTCTAATCAGGAAGCCAGGTTAGTTTGAAGCATGAAATTCAGGAAAGAGTTGGTCAGTTAATTTAAATGACTAATAAAATTAAGCTGTGATTAACTGTCTATTCCAGTAAGAGTTGATTGTTCTCATAGTACCAAAAGTTGAGTTTAATTCCCTAGTTATCAGCTATCAATACTAGATGAGCACTTGAAATATTGTGTCAGTAAATAATTTTTTAATGTTTTTATTGATTTTCAAATTTTGAGTTATGCCTCTTCCAAAAATATTGAAATCACATTTTTGCAAAATTTTTCTTTATACAAGAAAGCTATTCATGTCTTTACATGATTTGGGACACACTCATCTCATACAATTGATTAGGGAACATTAAGAAAGTAAGTGAACTCTCTCCTCATTGGTATAAACAGTCTGTCTGTACTTAGAATCTTAAGCGATTGTAACTCCCAAAACCCCTTGAAGTTAATGAACAGAACAGATTTTTAAGGAAATCTGTGAATGGTGCATTTATTTTCATACTAGTGGTTTTGATTTTAATGAATGTGGTGATGCACAGACAGTGCAGTGAACATGAGTGTGGTCTATGACATCATTCTCTTTATAGTTTGACCAAATTTTATTTGAATAAATACAGCTTAAATTACTATTAATGACTTTGATGATGAATTATAAAATTCACACTCTTCATATTGACTCTTATCTTCAGTCCAATTAACTTAAGAACACATTTGGAAACTTAAAATTCTATTTCAGAGCCACTAAAATGCAAATTAACATCATCACACAATTAAGTTATGTATAGGGAACACATTTTGGGCTCTTTATTTTGAATCTATTGTAATCATAATTAATAGGGAGGTATATGGTGCACTGGGGGATATCTGGGTACAGTAACTGACTCAATAGGCCTTAACATAAATGACAGAATGCATGAAATCCAGTGGGGGTGTATAGGAAGGTGTGAATGGGGGAGGGAATATAAAGATGATTAAATCGTTTTGTATAAAATGCACAAAATTTAATAAAAATATACATTAGATAAAAACATAAAATGAAGGTATATGTTCTTTTTGAGCTTCAGAATCAACCAAGTCTCAATACTATTCATTTGCAAACAAATTTTTTATATTGATTATTGTAAGTGAGCAAAGGTATCTCTTGGATGACATCCTACAGAAAGCACGTGACAGGAGAGAAGCAAACATACGTGTGGCTTTTGTAATCTCACAGAGGTGTAAAACCCAGCAGGATCACAGTGAACAGACCATCCTGCCCATGGCTCTAATCATGCAGGATTATTTTATATTCAATATGCTTGATTTTATAATAGTGCTCCTCTAATAGCTTTATTTGGGGGCTCATTTCACGGAATAAGAAACTTTTTGATTAGAAATTAACAGTCACAGCTTTTTTCATATAAGTTTTATTGTCCTTGAGGTGTGGGATCTTGAATACAGTGAGGTTGATGCCGCAATACAAAATCCAGGTGGCTCTCAGGAAATAGGTAAAAGTAGATTTTAAGAATTTCACCCTCATCAAGCTTGCTTTGTTGCTTTGGAATTTGATGAGGTTGGAACGATTATGTCAACCTTTCTGTAATCTCACCTTCTTTTAGAAGCATTTTCCTGCATCGCTTCATTGAATTTTGTTGAATGGGCTTCAGCTAACTTATATCAAGGCCATATATTTGTGACTTCTCTCAGAGAAAACACAGGATTTGATGCATTTATTGAAATTGGCTCCAAAAATAAGGTGGACAAAAAAATAAAATTATAATCATAAAGGCAAAGAAACCCTGGGGGAGGAAGTGTGGTGTATGTACATCAGGAAGAGAGGCAAAGCCACACTCTATTAGGTGACAATCCACGGAGGGTGCATGAGGACCCAGGAGAAAGCTTGGATCACAGATTTAAAATGGGCTACAGTAGGCAGTCAGGATGGAGACTGTGAAACTGGGGGATCAGAGATAAACGGTTTGGATTTATGCAGCATTGCCTGAGTGGTGTAACCCAGTGAAGCTTGTGGGCTCAGTTAGCCTGGGGTAGCATTCATTCCTAAAGCATCTTGTGAAGGTTGTTGGAAGGACTAGTAGTATTGCTATGTACTTCAAGAACACCAGTGCATAATGTGCAGTGTGCTGATTTTTCTCTCCACAAGTGGCCTATCTAATATAGATACTCCCTTTCTATCAAGGTTATTGCATTACTTTCTTCTTTTATTTTATTAACCTCTAGCACGTGACCACTAACTACCTACTTCGGACCAGCCACTGGACAAGTAGAAGATGAAAGGAATCTGCTTCTGCCTCCGTGGGATGTAAGATTTTAGTAGACAAAAATTCATTAAATTTGAGGTTGGTGTGACCGTACATTCCATGCAGTGGTTCTGGGCTACGGATGCATTGTTATTTCTTGTATTATATTTTGAACATAAAAATAATAATTAGTTGACATTTCTGAAGTCTTTATTCTTTGTCAGTCTTGTGATAAATGTTTTACAAGATTAACTATTTTGGTCCTCACATTGCACAATCTTTAAAACTATTTTATTTATTTATTATTTTTATTTTATGTGCATGCGTGTATTGCCTGCATGTGGGTAAGTGCACGTGTGTTGTGCAGTGCCCACGGAGGACAGAAAAGGTTGCCAAATTCCTTGGACCTGGAGTTACAGAAAGTTGTTAGTGGCCACGTGGGTGCTGAGATTCGAACCCAGGTCTTCCACAAGAACAGCCCTTGTTAACCACTTAGCAATCTCTCCAGCCCCCACATTGGACTTTCTTTGGAGACAGACAATGTAATGTCAATTTCCAATTTAAGAAATTGAGACAGAGATTAAAAATTTTTTCAGGTATGCATAATTTATAGTATTCATAGGTAGGATTTGAATGTAAAGCAGGTAAAAGAGGGAAGTTGATCCTTTGTCTCTACTAGTTTTTTTTCCCCCCCGTTTCCCCAAAACAAACTAATCAGATCAGTTTACACTGTGGGTGATTAGTACCTTGGATAGTTCCTGGGCACAGCTGTGTGAACTCCAAGGCCTCCTTGGGTCTTAATTCCAGCTTTGTTCCATATCCCAGCTACCTGAAATTTGTCTTTTAACCTCCACTCCTTCCCCCACCTGAAAGAGATTCAATTAGCATCATCCAAGAGCTCGTTCTCAGTGCTTGTTTGGTACTGTCTGGAAACTGCTGCAGTAGAGCTGTGCAGAGGCTTGTAGGCCAGTACAGGGTCGGTGATGGAGGGCTTGCTCTTCATTCTCCTCCACTAACCCTCGCTCCTCAACACAAACAGTATCTGTTAGAAGAGGAAGGCATGACTTTTTGCCTAGAAAGGTATGCTGCAGGGATTTAATGACCTCAAGAGCTCTTGCAGTCTTGCAACAACACATTTTAAACGGTTAATCGGGAGTTTAAGCAACAGATCTTCAGAGTTCAAATTTAAAGCAGTTTCACAGCAGGGGGTGTAATTGGCTTCGTTTATGCTTTGCTCTGGGGTTGAACCAAAGATATTGCATAATCATACATTTCCATAAAATATATTAGCTTTTGCTGTTCATAATCCAGCTTGACACACATCAGATGATAAATATACCACATCTGATCTTCCAGTTATTTATTTTAAAAATTAATTCTTCCTGTTGTTTACCTGTATTCAAGAACAATGAGAAAATGCATGTTTAGTTCACCCTTTTTGTCATTCAGGGACATGCTGTCCCCTGTCTTATGTGCACAGAATAATTGTTCCATATTAATTTTTTAAATTGTTTGTATTTCTATACTTTTTTGTCTTTCCAGGTTCATAAACAAAAAAGGGCTAAAACATAACATCCCATGTTACATGACATCTAGACTCCAGCTCTGTCTTCCTGAAGGTCACTGCTAAACTAGATGTGGACTATCCAGCACTAGCTTTACTCCCTTTTTAAAGTCCTACTGGCAAAACTTTGTATCATTACTTATCTTATTCTGGAAGGAATTCTATGAAACAGCTTTGAAACTGGGGGGAGCAAGAACCTCAGGAGACAGCTTTTTAGGAGAAAAAGAAAAAGACATTCCACATATTTTGAGTTGTCTAATATATCATTTCAGTTTAGGAGGTTAACTACAATTGATCAATAATACTAATAAAATAATTCTGCCCTGCTTCAGCTAATTCTTGAAATGAAACATGGCTAGTGGCCTAATTTACTGATGTGTTAATGTTCAGAGGATATCAGTCATTTCACTCAAAGCATGTGATCACATTGGTGGACTTTCTAAGCTGTTGCTTTTTCTTTTCATTTTTAAAAGCACTTTTTAAATATTTTATTTTATTTTTTGGTCTTTTTGAAACAGCATCTTCCTGTAGCTGCAGCAGGCCTGGAACTCACCATGTAGACCAGGTTGGCCTTGTTCTCACAGAGATCCTCCCATCTGGAGGGAGATGTGTGCTGGAATTAAAGGTGTGCACATTTTTTGTATGTGTGCATTGTTTGCATGTATTTAAGTGCACTCGTGTCATGTAATGCCCAAGGAGGTCATGAGGGTGTCAGATTCCCTGAAATTGGAGTCACAGACAGTTGTTAGCTGCCACGTGTGTGCTGGAAACGAAACCCAGGTCCCCTGGAAGAGCAGCCAGTGCTCTTAACTGCTGAGCCATATTTCCAGCCCTATAAGCTACTTCCTCTTCACTTATCTGCTTCACACATACTGAAACCACACAATTAAAATATGGCGTAGCAGTCAGGCATGGTGGTATACTCTTAGTCCCAGCACTTCGGAGGCTGAGTCAGGCATATCTCTGTGAGAACTTATAGCGAGTTCCAGGTCAGCTGGGACTAAGGGAGACCCTGTTACAAAAAGTCCAAAAAAAAGCACGGAATGGTATATTATATGTTTAATGGTGAAGCAAAAACAATAATAAAAATCAACCAAAAATCAACATTAAATATTCAAGTGTCTGAGGCTAATTGGATTACAGAATTTTAAAAATATAGTTTAATGTATTATTACATATAATACAAAACTTTTGTAATTTGTAGTAATGAAGAAAGATAACTTTATTGAATTATAGAAAAAGTAAGAAAGTAAAAAGTAAGATATTTACATGAGCTAAGTTAAAAACATATTATAGATTAGAAAATGTATTTCTATATAAATGGGATTGGTAATACGTAGTCAATTGTTAGTCAATAAATGTGCATGTTTTTCACACCTGAAGTTCTTTTCAATATGTCAGACATTTGTCCAGAGTATTGTACCATGAGCTTACTTTAGCATATGAATCCATGTAAATCATGTAAAGGAGTTCATATCTGTGAGTAAATTATCAAAGAGTCTATCTTATGGTCTAAGAATCAATTAGGCACTATCATATGTTATTACAGTTTCAACTTATGACTTAAAATGATAGTGGCTATGGATTAATAGTGTCTATGTAGACGAATCAGCAATAGACATTTAAAAACTAATGTAACATTTATTTCACTCAGTAAATTGGACTCAACATGAGCAATTCTTTTTCAGCTTGAGACTATTTTGAAGTTTTCTTGCAACAAAATGACTTTTTAAATATTGTTTCCTAAATTATCTTTCATCAAACATTAAGAAATAATCTTTGTTTTCCTTTACCTCCCTGGTTCCTTTCCATTATCCTGGTTCCTGTAGTTATGTCTGGATACATACTCACTTATCAGGGTTTGGTTCTAGGATCCACATATGAGGGAGAACATATGTCATTTTTTTTTCTGAGTCTGTGATACTTCACTTCTAGTAACTGTTTCTAGTTCCATCCATTTACCTGCAAATTTCATGATTTCATCTTTCTTTACCGCTGAGTAAAACTCTAGTGGGGGGGGGGCTATGGGAGGGTGCCATCTGGGAAGTGGGTATATAGATGAATAGGATTTTTTGGGATGTTATGTGTGATATACACACAAAAAAATCAACAAATTTAAAAAATGTGTTATATTTGAGGAGGAAGCATAAAAAATTACATCATGTTAATTGGTAGAGGTGATAAACATTACCATTGAAATCTACCTGGTGACTTTATATCCACACACAGGTGCCAAGGATCCGAATGCAACTGACTATGACTAGAAATAGTCAGATACATACAGATTAGAGATGCATGTGCCAACATCTGTTATTAGCAAAAACAATGAGCCTTTCTGTAAGAAACAGTATATTTTAAAATGAAATGGAGATCTTGTTTAAAGGTTAAAAACTCATTTAATTTTATGTCTTACAGGGTTTATACTGAGTTCAGTATTGTATAACTATTAACTCTACTGTGAACCTAAAAATTTTATAGCCACTTTTGGAAGAGATGTATCTTTGCTCTGGAAATTGCTATTGTCGAGTATGTTAAAGCTGTAATGAAATGATTCTTCTAAAAAGAAAAAAAAAAGGAAAGAAACACATTGCTATATGTGAAAAAAAGAAATAATCTTTGTGTTCTGTGTTAATGACTTAATCAAACCTCAAAATCATTCAAAATTTCAGAATAAGCTTTTTAAAAAACTGATATATTCTGAATATGAAAATTTCCAACCAACTTTCCAAAGTGCAAAAACAGTAAAATATACTCAGAGTTTCATTACCAAATGCAATATGTAATTAATAATACCTCATACAGGGTCCTCTTTGTGTTCTTATATTTTGTTTTGCATGCCTGTATAATGTATTAAGTATGAAAGTTTTCAGTAAAGTCAACCCAAATTAAATCAACAGAGGTTTAGCTGTAAATCAACAATAGTGAATGCAGGTAACTTCTTCCCTCCTATATAACAGAACTTTAGAAAAAGTCTTGAAACTCAATGATGAAATTCAATTCTCCGTGTTTTTTTGCTGTGCTATTTTTAGCATGCCTGTTTTGCCTCCATGGTGGCAAAATGGCTCCATTAGATCCGGATATCTGCATTCAAGGCATGAAAAAAATGAAAATGTTGGCCTATACCAAATTTGTCTTTTGTTATTAAGGACACAAAACTTTTCTTCTCGGGGAAGCAGCTTTCCGTTTATAGCTGGTGGATGACACTACATTGCATTTCTACTGGTGGACATGAATGTAAGAAAGTAAGACATTAACTTTATGATAGAATATGGTAAGTTATAACACCAACTCCACAAATGCAAAACATGATCATTTTTAATCTTTATATTTTATGAAAAAATTAAAATTTGGTTTTACAGAAAAAAAATCCCAAATAAAACTTAAGGAAATATTGAACTAATATTTTCTCACTAAAATAGCTTTTATTCTGTAAAGATACTTGTGATATTAGGAAAAGTCAATGCTATTTCATAGAAATATTGAGATTAAATAAGATTTGTTTTATATTTGTGAAGGTAGTCATGGGTCTAACATTCCTGTGGTGAAAGCTTATTTCTTTCTTTCGTTTTTGCTCTATGTCTACATAGGAGAAGAAGTTTTATGTCTTATAAATACCATATTTAGCATTTTGTTGATTCAGGCACAAAACTCATATCCACCCATGACACCTGCGTGTTAATTCACGTGGACAGTTCGCCTCATCAAGCTCTCTAATATTTGCCTTATTTCTGTAGCTATAATCTCCATAATTGCTCATGTTTAACTCTGTCAATAATTTATCCAGTCATTGTATAATGGCTTTACGTTTTATTTATTTACCTTTAGCCCTCATTAATTAAAAGGAATTTTTTTGGGGGGTCTTTTTGAGGCAGGGTCTCCCTGTAGCCCCAGCTGTCCTGGATTCACCATGGAGACCAGGCTGGCCTCCAACTCACAGAGATCTGCCTGCTTCTGCCTCCCGAGTGCTGGGATTAAAGGCACGCGGCACCACGCCTGGCCAGGAATGTATTTTTAAATGATACATTCTTCACCTTACTTAGCCTTTGTTTTATCTGTTCATTACTTTTGTGATTGATTGTCACGGTGGTTAATTTGAATATCCTAAGTTATAATTTTCTTCACTCATAATTTAGACATTTGTTCTTAGAAAAAGCAGCCATTTTTATTAGTAAAATATAAACCCAAACTCTTCATCATTTATAAAGTTTTTACTTTCCAAATGTTTTAATATCATTTCATTTAATTCCCACAAACCTAGAGAGAAAATATTATCTCCAAATTTCACAACATTAGGTTTAAATGTAAATAATATAAGTGATTTTTCTAGGTCTAGGAATAATATTACTCTAAAGTTGAAGGAGAAGCACTAATTTTAAATTCTATGTTCTTTCTATTATATGGTTTTGTTAAAGAATTAGGAAGAAAAGAGTTACTGGCTGCCAGTTTCTGAACAGTTTAGAAAGAATTAAAATTTTTGTGAATGCATTATTATACAATTTTATTCATTTGAATAGATTACATTTGTTGTTCCTACTCCACAATTAGTCCCCAGGAGGACAGCATTACAAAGGTGGAACTTCAGGAGATAAGTCGGTCCTCTGAAACACCATGGAGGGCTAGGGTCCAAATGGGAAGAAGAGACCCAGCCTGAGAAGTTGGTCCTCTGTAATCCAGAAGGGCCTCACCAAAGTCTGGCCATGCCGCCACTATTGGACACATGCTCTGAAACTGAAAAATAACTGTCTTTTCAGGTCATCTAGTGTTTGACATTTTGTGATAGTAACTCAACATAATATGCCACCTAAACTCAAGGTATCTTATAGATTTCATTTTTTATCTCTATATGGCTACCATCCACCCATGACAAACATCCTAATAAAGTCAATAACTTCACAATTTAAGCTATGCATATAACTCTGCACTAAAGTAGTTATTTTCAAGACTTAGAATTACATATTATTTCATTTCCAGAAATTTGCCTACAAGATTTCAAAACAATTCCCCAAGTCCTGTGAATTGAAAAATTTCCAGTCTTTAACATAATTTTTCTTGCTTTATAAAAGCATAGCTTGACTTGCAGGAGGTTTGATATAATATAGTCTTAATTATGTCATTTGCATTTCTTCACTTACCCTCCGCTCAGTCACTTAGAGAATGCCACTCTAAGCAGAGGTTCAGCACGTTTATCCTGAAAAGCACCCATTCCTTACTGTCTAGGAAAACATTAAAATATTTTTAAAGCAGTTAATAGGTTAAAATCTAAATTCTTTTTGCTTTGTGCCCTTCCTAGAGAGTGAGGACAGTTTAGGCTTTTTAATAATTTAATGTGAGTAACTTCTATTATTTAATTTATTAAAGCCACTTACCAAAATTTCAGTTATTTCCTAATATAAGTGGCTCAACACATTTCTGATAACAACAAAAAAAATCAAAACATACTCTTGGGCATTTTCTTAATGTGATTTATTTATTGTTTTCACTTTCAGTTCTAAGTATTTCCTTATGCAACTTTTTATTGCTATCATAATATACTATTTGGTATATCATAATAATATATCATAATAGTATATTTATCATAATATACTATTTAGTATATCATAATATGCTATTTGCTAAGTGTTAAGTGCTGTAGTATGTACATTAAATAAGTTCAGTGAATATTTTTATTTATTATAGTTTCAAAAATACAGAATAAAGTTTCAGGGAGATTAAATATCTTGAGTAGGATCAATAAGTGGAGGGGTCAGTTTTAAACCCATGTCTGTAGAATTTAAAAAGTTGTTTCATAACTACTTTCCAATGCTTTGAGTATCTAACATTACTCATTAATCTTTAAATACAGGTATGAACTCTGAGATGAATTAGCATACAGGAATTTAACCATAGAAGGTGCTGTCATCAGCCGATGAACACTGCTTGCATCTTCCTGTGTGATTTTTACAAAGCAGTCCTTTTGTCTGAATATAAATAACTGTCTTGAGCAAGTCTATCATTGTGGGCAATTATTCAGCAACATTCCAGAGCTGAATGAATTCTCTATGAAAAGTTTGAGTAGAATTTAATTATCACAATTTTTTTACACTCTGTTTTTATTGCTATAGCCTAGGAATATATATGTATATTCATATATATTTATATATATGTATATTCATATAGATTTGTATATATTTTACTGGTACAGTAGACCCTTTTAAGTAAGGATTCATTTCTTGTGGATTCAATTACTTACCATCTAAACAGAAAACTCCATAATATGTTTAAAACTTGCTTCATTTTGAGGAGCATCTTAGGACACGAATCATCAATTGAACACTGTATCCACTCTGGGTAAACTATATGACTGTCACTTCGCAGCTCTCTTGTTATCATCTGACCTCCTGCTGCAGCATCATGCTGACTGTGTGAGCAGTGATGCTGACTGTTCAGATATGCCAAAGACAAAGTCCTAATTTAAGTGAAGTGGTTTATATTCTGTAAAAATTGTGTGCTGGGTTCCCTAAGAACATATGGAAAATTACTCTTGTTAATGTCTTACAGGGCTTAATTTATAAATTAAATGTTATCATAGGTGTGCACTGGGATTCATTGAATATGTTCCTCATGGATAAGGTGATGCTACTTTGTATACCAGATAAACATTTTAAGACAGATGTAAAGCCATTTTATAGTATTTTATGATACTCTGTTGAAATTATGTATCCCATATTTTCCTATTTAATTACACTACATAGGACTATATTGGATTCTTATCTTGAAGTCCAAGTCCACTGTGTTTATTAAATCTTCCAAATTCACTAGCATTATCATAAAAATATGCTTATGCTGAATTGTGAAATTAACTACTTTCAAGATTTATTTAATAATCACTTCTAGAATTTTTATTTGCATGCACCATGCCTTGGAAATTTTGGATCTGGAATCAGAAAAAAATGAACAGACAACTTTTCTGTTGTGGTAAAACAGACATTGGTGAACCGTTCCACTTACACGCATATATTTTAAAAAGTTTCTATAGTAGGAGGTTTTCAAATAACCTTTACAAAAAATGTTTAGTGTTATTTATCCTCCCTGTGTTCCGTCCTCTATGCTGCCCCCTCCTCAACCACCAGTGTACTCTTTCTGTTCCATTATTTACCTTTCTCCTTTTTTTTAAAAGCATTTTATTGAATTTTTGCAATTGCCAGACAATGTAATTTGATGATGACATTTATATCTCCTCTCCCATCCACTCTTCCCTACATCCCTCTCACCCCGCCCCTTAATTCAATGTACTTACTCTCTGTAGATATTAAAGCCTCTAGAGTCTAACTTGAACCCCCAAATGTTCTCCAGCGTGGGCTCATCCACTCAAGCTTGCATGGGACTTGTGCATGCTGTCACCATTGCTGTGAGTTCATCTGAGTAACTGGCCAGCTGTCTGGAGAACTCTGCCCCTCCCACAGTCATCCACCACCTCTGGCTCTTACAATCTTTCCACCTCCTCCTCTACAATGATTTCCATGTCTTGAGCTCCAGGAACCTGACAGAGGTGTCCCACCCAGAAATAAGCACTCCACATTAAATAAGCAGCCGGTTCCTCCACATTAGAAAGACATAAGTTTCTGTGTCAGTCACCATCTGCTGCAAAAAGAAACTTCTCTGGTGAGAGTTGAAAGATGCATTAATCTTCAACAGTGGGTGAGCGCTTGACCCAGCACAGTTCATTCCAATCATCCCTCCTGGGACTGAGAATCCATATTATCATGAGGATACCTTAGGTACATCTCACAGGATGGGGGCCATAGCTCCAGATCACAGGTGGGGAACTTTAGCTCCAGTTCACAGGAGAGGACCCCAGCTTCAGTTCACAGGAGAGGACCACAGCTTCCTTCACAGGAGGGGAACCACAACTCCAGCTCATAGGAGAGGACCAGGACTTCAGCCCACAGGAGAAGACCACAACTCCAGCTCACTGCGGGGGTTGGGGAGGGTTCCACAGCTCTAGATCACAGGAGGGGAACCACTGCTCCAACTCACAGGAGGAGACCACAGCTCCAGTTCACTGGAGGGGACCACAGCTCCAGCTCACAAGAGAGGACCACAGCTCCAGCTCATCTGAGGGGACCACAGCTCCAGCCCATGGGAAGGGTCCGTGACTTCAGCTCACAGGAGGAACGACAGCTCCAGCTCTCAGAATAGGATGCTTCTGCTCAGAGGAGAGGACCACAGCTAGAGCTCATCTGAAGAGTCCACAGCTCCAGCTCATCTGAGGGGACCACAGCTCCAGCTCATCTGAGGGGACCACAGCTCCAGCCCACGGGAAGGGACCACAACTCCAGCTCATAGGAGGGGAACTACAGCTTTAGCTCTCAGGAGGGGACCACAGGACCAGCTCACAGGAGGGGAATCACAGCTCCAGGTCCCTGGAGAGGACCACAGCTTTAGCTCCCAGGAGGGGACCACAGCTCCAGCTCAAGGGAGGGGACCACAACATCAGTCCACAGGAGGGGAACCACAGCCCTGGCTCACAGGCAGGGAATCACAGCTCCAGCTCCAGCTCACAGAGGAGGACCACAGCTCCAGCTTGCAGGAGGGGACCACAGCTCCAGCCCATGGAAAGGGTCCATGACTTCAGCTCACAGGAGGAACTACCGCTTCAGCTCTCAGAATAGGATGCTTCTGCTCACAGGAGAGGACCACAGCTCGAGCTCATGGGAGGGGACCATGACTTCAGGAGGGGACTGCAGTTCTAGTTCTCTTTTTTCCCTTAAGTTCTCAGGCTCTCAAACAGTGTTTCTCCCTGCATATACTAGGTACACTCATGTGCTGCAATGCCCACAGTGGTCAGAAGAGGGCATCGGATCCCCTGGAACATAGCTGCTTCATTTGACTGGCCCAAATGTTGCTCCTGTATTCTTGTAGGAATTCTGACTTGAGATTCCCTGTCCAAGACAGCAGTCAAATGCCTGTGCATTTCGGTCAGCTGGGCCTGGGGTGGACTGGCTCCCTGCCCGCAGGGGCTTCTCCTTCAAGTGCTGCTCTAGCTTCCACTCCCTGGGAAGAAGTTCAGTCATGTCATTGCTCTCCTATGCTTTGCTTGAGGAGCTTGGGGCCTGCTCCTGCTGGCATTCAGGTGACAGGACTCAATGTCTTCCAGCCCGTGGGCTTGCCTTCCTGGCTGCCATGGCAGCTAGGCCAGGGAGGAGGCGCCCTCTCCCGCCCTCAGCAGGAAGCCCCTTTCTCCCTTTATATCAATCTTCCCTCCCTTGAAAGCTCGCCCCTTCTCATGGACCCTGACTAATTTCTTCTATGAGTATACCAAATGAAACTTATGTATCTGAAAATTCTAAACTAACAACCACAAAGGAAAGAAAACATGCCACATTTGTTTTTCTGGGTCTGGGTCACCACACTGAAGACTGATTGTTCCAGGAACCATCCATTTACCCGTCAAGCTTCATATTTTCATTTTTCTTAAGAGCTGAATAATATTTCATTGTCATACTGTACCACATTTTCATTATCCATTCATCAGCTAGTGGACATTCAGGCTGTTTTCATTTGCTGGCTATTGTGAACAGAGCAGCGATGAACATGGATGATCAGGTGTCTCTGTAGTAGGATACAGAGTCCTTTGGGTATATGCCCAAGAGTAGTATATAACTGGATCATGTGGTACATCTATATCTTTTTTGAGGGCCTTCCATACAGATTTCCACAGTACACCACTGGTTTGTACTCCTACTAACTATTCTGTTAAATAGACAAAATATTAAACTAACTCCTAGTGACATCATTTTACCCATAGAGTAGTGCATCTCTCAACTTTCATGAGAGAAGCTTTGTTTAGTAGTAGAGGATGGTTAACACAGAGACTCATAACTGGTCAAGGTACAGAGAATTAGAGACTGGAATGTTCAGTTCTAAATGGAATTCCCTGTATTAGATCTCTTTCCAAGGCCCAAGGATCACCGTGGAAGAGGAGGACAAAAGGCTGTAAGAGCCAGTGTATGACTACAAGGAAACAGTGTTTTATGGATACAACAGGGCAGGTGCACATACAAACTCACAAGGCTGTGACATTATACACAAGACCTGCTCAAGTTCAAGCCAGACAAAATTTCAGCATGAAGGAGGAGGTGGACAAGTTGTCTCACCACTAGCTGAGAGCTATTGGCAATTGGTAGCTGCTGGGAGGGGGAGGCTTAGTATTCTTTAAGAATCTAGTGCTTGGCAGGTTGACCACATTCCAGTGAATGGTCACACACTAAAGAGAATATGGGCATCACAAATTGGACTCAACAGCTTTCAGAAAGAGGATACAACATCGGTCAGGTGGGAGTAAGGGTGGTGGAAGTGGGGGATTTTGGGGGGATGAATATGACCAAAATATATTGTGTGAAATTCTCAAAGAATTAATAAACTATATACATAGAAAAGAAAGTGATAGATCCTGCCAGTATTAGAAAGCAGCAATAGTTTTGGAGCCTGGAGTTTGGATCCTATTTCAATGTATGTGCCCTACTTTTTAGAAGTAAGGTCTTGGCCATGTCACAATTTTTCAGATGTTCAATTTTACTGTATTAATTGTATTTGAGTATCTGCTGTTTCTGTGTCCTTAAATATCAAGGAGGACTGACTAAAAACATTTCTGCTCAACTAATGTGACATTTAATACTTGATGTAAAGATCTGTTGGTAATAGAATGGGTCTAAACTTCTGTAGCACAGAAATAAACAAATGAATAAAGGTGCTAATAGCAGCTTCGGGTAATGGGTAATACTTTGGCACACTGTTTATTGTGATGACCAACACAAGACATTTAAGTTCTGTTGACTGTAAAATCTTAGAGAAAGTGGAAGTTCCAATGTACCTTCAATCTAGGTGATTAGCAATCTCTTGAATCAACATTTCACATACAAAATTATATTTTTAGTTAGGGTAGGAAATGCTGTAAAGAGAGGATTTTTTGTTTCTACTTTTTGAGATAGAGTCTCCCTGTAGCCCCAGCTGGCCTAGAACTTGCTACACCAAACAGGCTGGTCAATCTCATAAGATCCTCCTGCTTCTGCCCATGAGTCCTGGGGTGAAAGCTGTATACCATCATGCCTGGTTTATGCTTTGAATTTTATGGAACATTTAAATTTCACACTTTAGCATTTTAATAATATAATTTTATGAGAAACTCTAAGAGGGAAAGGAAAATAATTCAGATAATTTGAAGAATGATACAAAGTGTTGTGTTTTTAAATTTTTTCCTACTCCTTTTCTGAAACAATCACAGAAATTTAAACCATAAAGAGACTTAAAAGTCAGCTAATATGCCCTCCCATACTTACTCCCTAGTTAAATAAGAAATAAATATTATTTTGCAAAGAAATTGGCTTAGAATGGGCCTGGTGGCACAGACCTGTAATCTTGGCTACTTAGAAGGTGCCCCACAAGTTTAAGACCTGCCTAGGCAACTTAGTGAAACCTTGTTGCAAAATAAAGTAAAAAATGGCTAGGGTTATTTCTCAGTGTTAGAGTGATTGCTGAGCATGCATGAGGCCATGGGGCTTATCTCCGGTATTGAAAAAGGAACAAAATTAGCTTAGGTCTCTTTACTCCTATTCAAATACCAGTAGAGGGTCAAACACACTGGGGAAATGGAAAGGATGCAGATGTTGCTTTTGCGTCAGGCCCCCGTAAGCATCAGCAGGCACCCAGGATACTGGCAAATACACATCTCTGCTGGAAAAATGGCAGAAAATAAGACAAGCCATGGGAGAGAAGGTCAAGAAGAAGAAGGTAAGAAGGTAAGAAGGTCATCAAGGTAAGAAGCTGAGGACATCTTCGTCTGCCCCCTACCCTTCCACCATCTGTCTGCCCCAAGCAGGTACTTGAGCTCTTTTGTTTATTTTTGTGTTATAATGAATTTTGCTCTGGGTCAATGTAGGTCTCATTGCTTTAAGCTAGGAGAATATCTGACTTAGGTGTGTCATATTATTACAGGGAATAGGCCTGAAAAAGAACTGCTCGTCTCCCATGTCCAATTCCCGCAGGAATGAAGATAGACACTATCTTACTAGAAGATAATTAGGAAATACAATTCACTAGATTAATATGTCCGGACATGAGAAATACACATGAATCATGTAAGAGCAAATTCATACTTAGTCTAAAGTATTAATAATTTATGATCTTTATAATAGTGTTTGTATAGCAAAATACGAAAATATCAACAATATCAACAATTACCCTGAATGAACATGTAAAAATACAGTCATGTAATACAGAAAATAAGTATGCTATAGGATATAAAATTATATTTAAAGGATCGATGCATTTGGCATGTTCATGGATGTTAAAAATGTTATGTTTAAGAATATGACAGTCTGCGTTATCTCTTCATTAAAAAAACTTAAAACTAAGTGTGGACAAAAGAAGGTGAGATGAACACAGTCTAAATGAAGCTTATGTAGGAGAGTGTACAGTTACTCAAGGCTCATGAGATTTTATCCTGTTTCAAACATGATGCACAGGTAAGCACAGAGAAATGGAACGTTGATCTTTAAGAAATCATGACTCATTTTACCTGGTCCCAGTTCTTCTTTGGTAGATAATATTAGCTTATGTTCTAGCTAGTGACAGAAAAAAATTAATACTACACCCACCCACACACAATAAAATAGGTCACACTCACCCCTGGGATCTGCTTGTTGGTGTTTCTGATTTATCGGAATCGATGAGTTTATGACACCAACTGAGGAACAGATCCTCTTGGCATTACCTTAGTGTCCCCTGCTTTCCAGTTACTTGTTATGTTTCAGCCAAGAATCTAAAACCAGGTAATCTCATCTGTCTCTTAACCTAGCCACCTTAGTTCCTGTGCCAAATCCAATCCCACATAGGAACTAAAAGAAATCTCATCTGAATTCCCAACTAGGGGCAAATAGGTTTTTGGTAGACTCCAGAACACATATGGATAGTAAATCCTGTTATGAGTAAAATTTCCTAATGTTCTACAGGTCTGGCTGAATCTCACCTCTCAGCACCCCTGGAGAGTGCTTCTGAGTATAAAGTAGGGTCTTAAGCAATAGACTAACTTGTATTAGTCATATTTACTTACCTTATAAAACAAAAATTATCTCTCAATTGTTTTGAAGACAGCTGCAGCTAGTGTGTCTATCCCTCTGAGTACGCTCAGACTTGGGCTATATTTTTTTCAACTGGTTGGAACAGTTAGACCCTGGCTACCACATTGCTATACTGCAGCAAACAAATTATTCACAGCATATTATTACTATGATTCACCAGAGAAAAGGGACTTCAGGTTTAGGAAATTTCCAGTGTTGGATGGAATGGAAAACTTTGAAATTGTGTCATAACAAATTTTACTGGGACGCCAACAGTTCAGAATGAGAGTTGGGTTTGGGTCACTGAAGGGAAAGTTGATTCTTAGAAGAATACTACATGGGATGAAAGAATAGAGAACAGGAGCCAGATCAGTTCATAGACCAAAGGCCATAGGATTCAGATATGCCTGATGCTTAATGCATGTGTTGAAGTGTTTTGTACTTACAGATTATGCATCATAAGTTATGTATTTATTCTGTTTTCATTTTTATCATCATGTATTTATTTTTTCTCAAGTTTAATTTTTTAGTTAGGCTAGGGACTAGCAAATATTTTTCTGAGAAATATTAGGAGGCAAATATTTTAGGGCTTTTGGACCATAAAGTCTCTGTTGCAACTTATCAATGTGGTCATTTGTAGTCCCAAAGCAGCCAGGGACAATAAAACCAATCTACCATCCTCTCTCAATGTTCATTTCCACAAAAAGGAGGCAAATAGATTTCGGTTTGTAGGTCATGCAAAAAGATCAGGAAATCTGTATTTTTACATTCCTTTTATTTATATTAAGAAACATTTTATCTATTATTTTTATCTTGTGTGTATGAATGTATTGCCTGCATATGTGTGTGTGTGTGTGTGTGTGTGTGCGTGCGTGTGTGTGTGTACCTGTGTCATACAATGCCCTCAGAGGTCAAAAAGGGTGTCAGATCCCCTGAACCTCAAGTTACGGATGGTCGTTAGCTACCATGTGGGTGCTGGGAATTGAACCCAGGTCCTCTGCAAGAGGAACTGGTGCTCTTGACCATGGAGCCACCTTTTCATCCCCAAATTCTTAATATTGGCTATATTTTCAAAACCACTCTGAACTCTTAGAATTAAGGTGTGCATGATATTGAATCACATATTTTTAAACCTATAATAGATTAAAAACTCAGAGATGTTTTTGAGGTATTTTAAACTCAACTCTGGTTTGCTTGTTCTACAAGTGATTTCTAAAGAACAGTGGATTCCTGTGTCTGTATTCTGTGACTAGTTTATAACTTTCTTTTCTTAGGCAGTGCCTGTACACCTTAGATGATGTCTGTGATTGTATCAAATCTGGACTTCATATAAGAAGCTTCTCCTAAGGTGCTAGTTAAATATATATATACATAATGCCATAAATTATTGGTAAAGTCTAAGGCCTTGAGTCATAATGATAAAAATTCTCTGGCAATATAAACTTAAGGATTTTTATAGGCTAGCAAGTTTTCTAGGAACAGATGACAGCATGGGCCAGCCACTGAAAGTCTACTCTTAAAGCTTTGTGGTCAGGATGCTATTGTGTGGAGTGAATCAGTCCATTCACTCTGAAGATCTCTGATCCTCATTGATCTGCTATGACATTCAGATTTGCTATATTTTGTTTCTCTATTAATAAACAAAGGCTTTGTAACCAAACACTATGACAATGGCCCTTTATCTTGTCAGCTGGTGATGGTTCTGGAATTTCTGCGATAACAGGGACTTAAAATGATCTATTTAAGTCCTCACTTCATATTATGGTGCGTATATATCCAGATTCATGATAGCTTTTTAATTTTCTGTTGAACTTGATAGATAGATGTTTTTCAATCATATCACTACAAGTAAATAATTGGCAAAAACTAAGTTTTCATTGAATTCTATAATGAAATAAGAAGAGCAAGATAGTTGTTTTCCTACTAAACTTTCAGAACTTTGATTGAGAGGCAAACTACTTAAGCTAACCTTTATGGAGTATTTTGACATTTTTGATTAATAATTCATTATATATTCTGATAATGAAAACAAAGAAGACATTGGTCCACTAACAGACAGGAGTGCTGGAGAAGACCTTCTGTGGAGTGGATGTCTCTTAACAGGCAGATTTCACTGACTTCCGATTCATATTCTATTCACACCCAACGGCAGCCAATGGAGAATTTTTAGCCTGGTATGAGCATGATAGGTGAAGGCATTATGTGTAGATTGTACAAGAATACTAATAAAACTGGGTCTCTCTATATAAAAACATTGTTGATGGCCCTAAACCATGCCAGTGATTAAATATGCCACCCCACTCTTTCATTTTTGTGTAATCCCTAAATCAAGAAGGTCTTGGCAAATTGTGGGCTGGATCAAACCTAGAATAAAATGAAATATAAATACATTCAAGTGTTTTTGTTTGTTTGTTTGTTTGTTTTGAGATGGGTCTCTCTGCAGCCCAAGCTGGCCTGGAACTCACTATGCAGACCAGGCTGGCCGTGGTTTCACAGACATCTGCTTGCCTCTGCAAAAATAGTTTGTTGACGTTTACTTTAAACATCATTAATGCTAATGCTATCATTAATATTTCCTTTTTAAATGTCTGATTAGTATTATATATGCTCAAAATATATACCTACACATACATACATATGAAAGTTCATATATTATGATTTATATGTTTGAAATAGTACATCTCTATGTTATTTTTTTAAATTTAATTAATTTATTTTATTTTTATATGTTGTGAGTGTTTTGCTTGCAAGTATGTAAGTGAAACTGTGTTGTGCAAAGACCACGGAGACCAGAAGAGGGCATCATATCCCCCAAACTGGAGTTAAGGATGGTCCTTAGCTGTCATGTAGGGGCTGGGAACCTAGTCCGGATCCTCTGCAAGAGCAGTCGGTGTTCTTACCCGTTGAGCTCTCTATCATTAATATTCTGATAGCCTTTTAACTTGCACCAAATGTTACACAACGGGCTCCCAGCAAACAAGGAAGTACAAGGGATTCAACACTTGCATTGGCTTCCAGAATGGACTGATAATGATCCAGCAACATTTGCACCATCGGTACTGTGCTCAACCCTGCAGTGCTACACATTCTCATGTGTAAATATTTAAAAACAGTAACAGAACAGTGATTGGAAACACAAAGAGAAAGAAGTTTAATTATCTCCATTCTGACAGGCTTTGTGTGCACAAAACAACAGAATTAACCTTGAGGAATTAATAACAAACTCTAAAATTCTTCTCGCTGATCAGTGGCACATGAGACTATGAAAAATATTAGTTATGCAACAGTAACATGTACAGAAATAGATATTTATGCAGAATAGAGACAGATTTTGAAGAGCGCAAAGAGAAATGACAGAAGATGCTCACACATTGCCAGAAGGAGCAGGAAAGAAACTGGAATACACTGCTGTTCTCAGTGGAAGCTGAATGCATGTCAAACAAATTGGATCCAATAATGCCAGCGCTTGCCATCATTTAACTTTCTGACCTGTTTTATATTTTTTAGTTTTCCACAGAGAGACAGAAAAGCTTTGGAAGACTATAATGGATAATTATGCACTTTTTGAGGAAGAGATTTTAGGAAAGGTTTTGCAAATATGAAGACATTTGAAACCTTCTAGAATCACACCTGATTAAAGAAATGCCCTTAGTGCGCATTCTGAAATGTGATGCTAAATGAAAGTTATATGAATTTCCACTCAGCTTGGTGTTCATCTTGTTTCCTACATATTGGTGCATATGTTGCTTCATTGAAATCTTTCCAAGTTATTAGCAGTAAAAAAGCTTTTTTTCCCCAACCAGTTCCCTGTGTCCCTTTAAGCTGTTGCACCTTAAAGGCCATTGGAGAATCAGGAATGGAGGCCTTCCTGAGGGCACAGTCTGGTGGATGCATCAAAACCATTGCAATGGAAATGCCATGCAGCATTTTGGGGTTTTGTCTGGCTCTTTTGTCTCTTTGCTCAGTTCCTCCTCCACTCCCCTCCCATCCCCTCTCCCTCCTCTGTCTTATCCATTTCTTTCCCTTACCTCCCTTTCTTTCCCTGCCCCTCTCTCATTTACTCTGCCCCTCGGCTTTTTGCTCTCCTTTCCTTTTGGGGACGACAGAGCGTTCCTCCTTTTAAAGTATCCTATAAAAAGCCACCTTCTTCCTTCACAGATGTTAGCCTAGCATCATGATTTGGGAATTTCAGCCTTCAGAACAGTGAAAATGTAACTTTCCAGTATATATAAATTACCCATCCTCAGGTATGTTTTAAAGAAGATTTATTTTTATGTGTATGAGTGTTTTCCTGGCATGTAGGCATGTGCACCGTGTGTGTGTGTGTGTGTGGGGGGGTGCTTGTGGTAGCCAGCAGAGGGCATTGGAGCCTCTGGATCCCGAGTTGTAGAAGATTGTTAGCTGCCATGTGAGTGCTAGAAGCAGTATATGCTCTTACCCGCAAAGCCATCTTTCTAGCACCCATCAGCAAGTATTTTATTGTAGCAGAACAAGTGGATTATGACACAAACCAATGTGTAAGCAGATTTTCTCCCTATTTTGCAAAATAATTCCAAATTCCAAAATAATCCAGTAGTTTGTGCTACAAATGTTTTAGCTCAAATAATTTTCACCCCTTATCAAAAAAACTTCTGTCTGCATCAGACATAGGCTATAGGTATAGGTAGCCATGCCTGGTCAAATGCAGAGAACAAGTGACTATGGGGTGCTTAGCCCCAACTGCAACCCTGTAGCATGGGACTGTCCTCTGGATGTCAAGCAGTGGATGGACAACTTCTTCCCAAGCTTGGTTGCCCTAGCTTGGTTAGGATCATCACAAACCTGACTGTTGCTGCTCTGTAAGAAAGGAGAGGTCAGGAGAGTCAGTCATACCTCTCAAGCAACCAATTGGCCCTAGTGGCACAAGAGGGAGGGACTAAGGGTACCTAAGCTGAGGAAGCCCATAGAGAGATGCTCTCTCGCCATTTTGTGTGTTTTGGCTACCCTGGCTGTTTTGTAGGTCCCTATAAAATTTGATATTATTTTTTCAATTTCTGTGAAGAATTGTGTTGGACTTTTAATGAGGATTGTGTTAAATCTGCAGGTTGCTTTTGGCAGGATGACCATTTTTGAAATATTAATCCTGTCAGTTCATGAGCATGGAAGGTCTTTCCATCTTATGGCATCTTCTTCAGCTTCTTTCTTCAATATCTTATAGTTTTTATTGTACAGGTCCTTCACTTCCTTCATTAGATTTATTCCAAAATATTTTATGATTTTTTGAGAATAGGACTGTTTCCCTGATTTCTTTCTCAGCAAGCTTGTTGTTGAGATAAAGGAAGGTTATTTATTATTGTGTGTTAAGTTTATATCCCGCTACTTTGCTGAATGTGTTTATCAGCTCTAGGAGTTTTCTGGTGGCATAGTAAGGGTCTTTTACATATAGAATTATATCATCTGTAAAGAAAGATACTTTGACTTCTTTTCCAATTTGTAGCCCCTTTATCTCCTTCATTTGTCTTATTCTCTAGCTAAGACTTCGAGCACATCATTGAGCAGGAACAGAAAGAGTGGACGTCCATGCTTTGTCCCCTTTTGGGGGGGGCAATTTTTGAGACAGGATCTCCCTGTAGCTCCAGCTGCCTGGAGCTCACTCTATAGACCAGGCTGGCCTCAAACTCACAGAAGATCCGCCTGCCTCTGCCTCCTGAGTGCTGGGATTAAAGGTGTGCGCCACCACGCCCAGCTGTCCCTTATTTTTTTTCACCTTAAATATGCATGGGTCTTTTTTATTCACATTAAGATATTAAGATATATTAAGGGCAAAGCTATGCTCTTACATATGCAAAGCTGGTAAAGACGTTCACTTTAGAAAACAAGATGTAAATAATATATCTTGGTGCTTTAACAAGAGAGACAAAAGATATCCATTTCAAAGCTTATAAATGAATCCAGACAGTGGAACATTCAGAAAATACAAATAAATATTCAGGGTGGGTGTAGTGACAAATAGGGTAGAGGCTGGAGGATCACTAGTCCAAGTCCAGCTTTAGCTACCTAATGAGATACTGTCTCAAAAAAAGAAACCCCAATATTTTTCTGAAATAGAATAAGAGGTGCTCATGGTTAGTAATGAATATAGAACTAATGTGGTTTCTAAAAACTAGAACTTTATACCCACTGGCAGAAAAAGAGCTTGGGTGGACCAGTCTATGAATTTGACGATTATTTTTGCTGTGATCGTGACTTTTCTCTTTCTCTACTTCTCCCTCCACCCCCTCTCTCCCTCTCTCCCTATCACCATATCTCTATTCCTATCCCAGGATCTGATGATGTTACACATTAGGTTGTCCTTGAACTCCTGGGCTCAAGAGAGCCTCCTGCCTCCTCAAATCACAGAGCCTTACCTTAGCAGTTCTCCCGGAGAGCTTAAGAGTTGCTAATGAGACCCCAAAGGATTCTGATTTAATCAAGCTAAGGTGCAGACTGGGCACCAGAAGTTTTAAATGGCTAATTAAATACATAGCCAGATTTTAAAACTCTGGTCTGCATTTACTAAACTCAAAATAGTTTTTACCTGACTGTTCTGCCAGTATGTTACTATTAATGCTATCTATTGGGTTAAATAGCTCCCCAAATACAAACAGATTACTGAAGACTTACAATAAGCACGTGAGGCTTTTTTACCGCTGAGCCACTTCATCGTCAATCTAGGAGAAAGGTCACTGACGGCACCAAGGGACTCCTTACGTGAGTCAGGGGTTCCTATGAGTCCCTATTGCCTGGATTAATATCAAAACTTTTCCAAATAAATCCACAATAGATTAAAACCCCCTACAAATTAAGAAGAAAAAAAGCACATGTGCCAAGAAGAAAATGTTCAAAGAACATTAAAATTGTTTACCAAAAGAAACAAATGGCAAACATGATTTTTAAATATCACTAGTGAACAAAATAATGTAAATAAACCTTTAAACTGCTATTCTTCCATCAAAGATTTTTCAAAACTAAATGCCTAGGTGCAATAAAATGATGCAATATGCAAACTATGTAATAAAAAATTTTTACTTATTTTTAATTTTTTTGTTTTTATTTTATGTGTGTGAGAGCTTTGCATGCGTGTATATAAGTGCACCCATGCCATGCAATGCCCATGGAGACCAGAAGAAGGTATCTGATCCTCTGAAACTGGAGTTACTGATGGTTGTTAGCCACCATGTGGGTTCTGGGAACTGAACCCAGGTCTCTTGCAAGAACAGTCAGTGCTCTTAACTGCCGAGCCATCTCCCTGGCCCCTGAACATATATTTTTAAAACAATATTTTAGTATATGCCTAAGAGCCCTAAGTATTTATACCCTTACTCATAATAGCAAAGCATAAAACCAGCCCAAATGACAAGATGTAGGGAAGTTATTTTTATAGTTAGCTAAATTGTTCAACATCCAAATAATCTAGAGAATACTTAGTATGTTAGTTAAAGATTTAAAATGTGCCGGGTGTGTTGGTGTACGCCTTTAATGCCAGCACTTGGGAGACAGAGGCAGGCAGATCTCTGTGGGATGGAGGCCAGCTTGGCCACAGGGAGATACTATCTCTTAAAGAATAACAGCAACAACAACAACAAAAAGGTTCAAGATTCAAAATGTGATGCTGTGAGAAGACAGAATCATACCCAATATGATAAATTTTGTTATGTATTATAAAAGGTAACATACTCAAATGTTAAAAAACCTGGAATCATGGATAGATTAATAATTCACTATTTTAAAAAATATTTTATTTTTAAAAATTTATTTATTTATTTTGAAACAAGGTTCACTGTGTGGTCCTGGCTGGCCTAGAATTTGCTATATAGACCAAGCTGGCCTTAAACTCACTACCTCCCAAGTCATGGGATTAAAGGTGTACACTACCATACCTGGGTCTATTTTGTTTTTTAAATTATGTGTATTGTGTGTGTGTGTGTGTGTGTGTGTGTGTGTGTGTGTGTGTGCAAATGAGTTAGGTGCTCAAGGAGGCCAGGAGCATCAGATCTCCCTGCAGCTAGAGTTATTGGCAGTTGTTAAGTCACCCAATGTGGATGCTCAAAATCAAACTTGGGTCCTCTGTAAGGAAAGTATACGTTCTTAACCACTGAGCTAAATGAGCTATCTCTCAAGCTCTGAATTTACTAAAAAAATATTTTATTTATTATTTTTATTTTACATGTATGAGTGTATTGCCTGCATGTAGGTAAGTGCACCCATGTCATTCAATGCCTGTGGAGGACAGAAGAGGCCATCAGATCCCCTGGAACTGGAGTTATGGACAGTTGTTAGCTGCCATATGGGTACCGGGATTCGAACCCGGGTCTTCTGCAAGAACAGTCAGTATTTTTAACCACTGAGCCATCTCTCCAGCCCCAAATCTACTATTTTTTAAAAACATTTAATTACAGGCAAGAATTGATTGATCCAGCATAATTATCACAGAAAAATTTGCTAGGCAAGATGATAGTTTGCCATGATGTATCTGAATGCACAAATGCTGGTAATAATGGGCGCATAGACCCTGACTTCAGTGGGACTGAGCTGATGTGACTTAATGTGAATTAAGAATTCGGGTGATCTTAGCTGTCCTCAATAAGCACTCTGATATTTTCCAAAAAAGACAAATCAGTTGAGACAACTGACTCTTACATAGTATGATGGGCACTCTATAGAACCTCATGCTAAAAAGGCATTTATAAGACCATTGGACCATACAGGAGTACACGATGATAGCTGAAATGAGATGATGCTACTAAGGTTCACTCTATGCTAAGTATTAATGAAAAGTTTGTTCCTTATTTTAAAGGGAATACTTCAAGCATTTCTTGCTTTAGTATGATATTGGTTGCGGACTTGTTGTATACTGCCTTCATTATGTTGAGGTACTCTCCCTGTATCCTTAGACTCTCCATGACTTTTATCATGAATAGATATTGGATTTTGTCAATGGCCCTTTCTGTATCTAATGAGGTGATCATGTGGTTTCTGTCCTCCAATCTCTTTATGTGATGGATTACATGTATTTAACCATCCCTGGATCTCTGGAATCATCATGGCAAATAATCTTGTTGATATGGTCTTACATTTCACTTGTATTTTATTAAGAGTTTGGCACCCATATTTAGCAGGAATATTGGTCTATAACTTTCCTTGTCTGGTGGATTTTTATCTGGTTTTGGAATCAGAGTAATACCAGTTTCATAGAAAGAGTTTGGAGGTGTTTCTTCCTTTTCTATTTTATAGACTAATTTGAGGAGTATTGGTATTAGTTCTTTGAAGTTTTTGTAGAATTCTGTGCTGACTCCATCTGGTCCTGGGCTCTTTTTTGATTTCTGATAGAGAGGCCAAAAACACAGACTATGCAGAACGCTGCATCTTCAACAAGTGGTGCTGCTCAAACCAGATAGCTACATACAGAGGAGTAAAACTAGACTTCTATATCAAACCCAGCACAAGCCTCAACTTCAAATGATCCAGGACCTAAACATTATACCTGACACCTTAATTCTGACAGAGGAGAAAGTAGGGAATACTGGAACTTACAGACACAGGAAAGGACTTTCTGAACAAGGCCATGACAGCACAGGTATTAAGACCAACAATTGAAAATTGGGACCTTATGAAACTGAAAAGCTACAGTATAGCAAAAGATACCATCACTCAAGTGAAGGGGCTATCTACAGAGTAGAAAAATTTCTTTACCTTCTATAATCTGACAGAGGGTTAGTAGTGAAAATATACAAAAAAGTCAGAAAACCAAACGTCAAAAAACAAAAATAAAAACCAACCAGCCAACAACCCACCAGACAACACCCCCCAAAACAATCCAATTAAAACTGGGACAAGGAATTAGAGTGTTTATTCCCCTTTGAAGCTTCACAAGTCAGGCCTCCATTGTCTACAGTTCTTTTGGCATTACCTTCTGTGTTCCTACAGAATAGCTTACTGAGCTCCAGGTACTTTTCCAGTCAAAAGCTCTGCTTGTTCCCTTGGCCTGTGCTCAGTCTGCTTTTGTATACCAGGGTCATCTGCTCAGGGATGGCACCATCCACCAGTGGGCTGGACCCTCCCACAACACTCAAAAATCAAGAAAGCACCCCACAGACATGGCCACAGGCCCATTCAATGGAGGAAATTCCTCAGTTGGGGTTCTCTCTACCCAGGTGTCAAGTTGACAACGGAAGCTGTCCAGCACAGCACACTATTTGTACTCTACCTGAAGCACAATTCAGAAAATTTAACAGAAATAACGCTCCAAAAGTTATTTTTGGCTAATGTATCTAATATATTAATATTTTCTTTGTTTCTACACAATCTTTTCTGGTTATAAAATTTAATATGATTAAAATGTGTAGTTGCAACATTAAGCAAGTATGAATTTTGCTTGGAAACAATATCCATGAAACCAATCATAGACGAAAGGACCATACCTTTCGTGTGGCATTTCTCAGGGCTTAACACACATGTAAGGAGTGCAAATATGAATTCGATTTTCAACCCTCAGACGGTAACAAGAAATTGCAAATGTGTTTCCACAGTCCCAAATATAACATACATGTAACACTGATAATGTAAAAAACTGTTGTTTAACAGTATGTATTAAAAGATTGGGGGGGGGCGCTGGAGAGACAGCTCAGTGGTTAAGAGCACTGACTGCTTGCAGAAGACTTGGATTCAATTCCCAACATCCACATGGCTGCTAACAACATTGTGTAACTCCAGTTCCAGGGGACCTAACACCCTCTTCTGGCTTCCTAGGGCACTGCATGACACAGGGGTTTATTTACATGCATACAGGTATAACACTCATCCACATAAAATAAAAATAAATAAATAAATTTACACAAAAATTTTTCTTTCAGTTATGAACAATAAAACTGTTTCTTCAGACTTCTTGTATCCATGAGCATGGGGGAAAGTTCTGAATGGTGCTTAATGCAAGTTAAAAATCTCGCTAAAATGGAGGAAAATTCTCAAGTTGGAACTATAGGAGACCAGAAAAATTATATCCAAGAAACATTTATCAAGTGCTTCCTCTGTGGTAGCACTGGGATTATAAAGACTTGGGTTTTCAGAAGACTGGATGAGTTTGGAGAAAGTAGGATACATTAATCAAGCAGGATCTGCTGTAAAGTGGATTTACGGTTAATCAGCAGCCTGCAGAGTATAAACTCAATCCATTCTCCTCACCAAAATGAACCTTTTGATTATTTGTACTGATAATGAAAAAATATTATTTAAAATAGAAACATTATTAATCATGTGCAGCACAATTACAGAACTTATGGTATGCCCTGTATTACAAAATGTTTAAAATTTATTTGGGACACCTACAATTGTTAAAATTGTGCTTTTCAAAGCAGAATTCAACACTGAGAAATGTCCTTCTGGGTCTTGGTATAAAGTAGGGATTGTTCTCCTTGTGTCATTATCAGATGAAAGGACCATGTCTGTCCAGTGTGGCATTTCTCAGGGCTTAACACACATGCAAGGGGTGCGACCCATGCAGTTCTGTGTTTTCCTTGTTTGGATTTTGGTGAGAGTTTATCCCACTTGGTTTTCCTTTCAAGACACTTTCTTATGGTTGTGGCATGAAGCTTAACAAACCTCTTCACTTTAGGGCTCGCATATTTCTCTTTTTGTTTAGATTTTTCCCCATCACACCAGTGGTCCTATAGTAGCCTAGAACTGTTGTTCTTTTCCACTCTGCTTCTTTCTCCCAGTTGCAAAATTTATCGAAGAGATAAACTGTCACATTCATTTTTACCTATTTATATTACTTAACAATTGAAATTAAACCAAAATTACTTTAATATTGCTGTTAATACTGTCCCACAGAATTTAAAATCCTAGAACTCTGTATTCTTTCATAGCCCTTTACTAGCCCAGTGTTGATGCTATCATTGGAAGTTTTACCTGAATGGTATGAATATATAAAAACTGTAGAAGGTATAACTGTATTAACTCAACTGTGAACCTAGAAACTTGCACCCACTTGTGAAAGAGATGTACTCCTGCTCTGGAGTGTGTTACTGAATATGTTAAAGCTGTACTGAAATGCTTCTTCTAATCATGTAGTTATTAAAAATTAAAAAAATAATAATTAAAAAATTATAGAAGGGAAGTTTCAGAATATTCCTGATAAAGACAAATTATATTTGGATGATGAGAAAGATAGTCCTTGGTTTTTACAATTCCAAATGTTAATGAATGGTGATTTAATACTATATATGATTGTTCTTCCAAGGTTAATTTATATTTCAATAAAATATCAGCAAGTTATTTGATAAAATTAGATAATTTGATGCAAAAGTTTATATAAACAACCCAAAATCTAATAGCCAGGGAAACACAAAGAAAAATAGCAATGATCTAAAAACATAGCATAAGGGATCTATAAGAAAATCAACATAGTTCTAGTACATTAATGTACAACTAGGCCAGGGAAATAGAATAGAAACCCCGAAGTGACCAAGTATATGTGGAAATTTGAAATATGAGCAGGTGATGCCTTGGATCCTCTGAGGAAAGTACTTCATTGGATGATGCTGGAACACCTGGGTATCCATGAATAAGAAGATAAAATTAGAGCCTCTTCTCATACCACACTCAGAAATGCAGGAACAAATCACACAGGTGTGAGACAGAAATAGAGGGGATTTCTCTACATACTCGATAAAGGCAAAGAATTTCTAAATATGAGTCAACCTCTAAAATCATTTTAAAGAAGTTGACAAATATGACTATGTAAAATGCACCTAAAAGAATTTAAAAAGTGTTGAACCAGGAGAAAATCTAATTATAAGAAAACCTTGGGTGAGGACTGGCAAGATGACTCAGAGAATAAAAGGACTTGCTGGCAAGACTAGTGACCTGACTTCACTCCTTAGAACCCACAGGTAGAAGAACAGAGCTAACTCCTGTTGTCCTCTCCTCTCCATAAGTTCACCACGGCACACGCACACACATGTGCACACACACACAAACACAATAAGTAAATGTTTTAAAACTGAAAGCATTATTTGAATCCAAATTGAAAGACCATTCTCCAAAATAATTGTCTACTATTCATCCAAAGTGTGGAGATCACAGAAAGCAAGGGAGAATTCAGAAACCCTCACAGATTGAAGAAATGACAGATGCAATGTCAGATCATAGATTGCGTATGGGTTAGAGTGAAAAAGATCACTGAGCTACAATGGGGTGAGATTTGAGTAAGGAGGGTGGTTTCATATTTAGTCTTTTACTAATGTTTGAAATTCTGGTTTGACCATTGTATATTGTGTATATAAATTATTACTAGTGAGGAACCTGGATAAAATATGTGTGAAATTTATTATTTTGTACATGCAGAATTTCTCAACATAAAGGGTTGTTAAAGGAATTACAAAAGCATCTTACAAGAAAGAACTCCCCTGCTCCTGTGGAAATCACACACAAGAACATGAGATTCCTTATTATACACAATCCAAACAATTCAAATTTAAACAAATGTATAGAGGCACTTAAGAAATATTGGGTTACCATAATAGTAAGAGTTTGTGAAGCAGCCTTTAACACTACTCTTGTGGAGAAAGAAAGAAGGCATTCATATTCTTTTTCATTTGGGGAGGTTAGTTGTTTGTTTTGAGACAGGGTCTCCCTGTAGCCTCAGCTGGCCTGGAACTCATTATGTACACCAGGCTGTCCTCAATCTCACAGAGATCCTCCTGCCTCTGCCTTCTGAGTGCTGGGACTAAAGGTGTGTGCCACCACACCAGATGCATGCGTATTCTTGACTGGCCTTTTGATGATGGTGCTCCACCATTCAACCAGATTGTTGATGAGTGGTTAAATCTAGTAAAGATTAAGTTCCATGAAGAACAAGGTTGTTGATCCATGTTCTATCCCTTCCCTTCCCTTCCCTCCCTTCCCTTCCCCCTTCCCTTCCCTCTCCTCCCCTCCCCTCTCCTCCCTTCCCTTCCCTTATGTTCCCCTCCCCTCGCCT
>NW_008347401.1:226899-266514 GCF_000622305.1 Nannospalax galili | reverse complement strand
CCCCTTCCCCTTCCCCTCTCCCTCCCTCCCTCCCTCCCTCCCTTTTTTCATTATTTATTTTTTCAGAAACAAAATAAGCTTTCTGCTGTGATGTTCTTGAGTCTTCCGTAGGTGCAGTGAAACGAACATAGCTTGGACATGGTATAGCTGGCTCAGAGTCCTCCAGTCACATGGGTGACCGAAGTGCTAATCAATGTGAGATGTCCGCCCTCTGCCTTATGTGGCCCTGCCCAAGTGCAGTTCATGGATGGAGGCATTAGCTTTTATATTTTATGTTATTATTAACATTATTAGTATACAAAATAGCAGGTTTCTTTGTAGCATTTTCATTGATATACATCACTGCATTTCGTCAGTATTCACACCTCCAATATCCTTGTCACATCTCCCACTCCTGCTGCTCATTCTCTTTATCTCACAAATAGTCTCTAGTCTCCCTTTGCTTTTACCCCCTCACATATATATGAGTATATATGTATATGTACATCATTTATGTATATATATGGTCATATTCACATAAAACAAGTGGCATTTATAATAACTAAGGTCTTAATTTCATGTGTTGATATCCTTTTATGAACTGAAACAGATTTCAAACAAAAGATGCAACACATATATATGTATATTTTGCCTAGGTTTTGGAGATAAGCCATCCAATTCCTCAAATTTTTGATATAAAACAACTAATACCACTGATTTCCCCTGCTGCTGCATTAAGACACATGCAATGGAATTATTGAGAGAGGACATATATAAATAAATATGTTTGCAAATAAATTTTAAGACAAAATATAGAATATTTGCTTTTTTTTTTTTTCGTCTTTTTGAGACAGGGTCTCCCTCTAGCCCCAGCTGACCTGGAACTCACTATGCAGACCAGGCCAGCCTCGACTCACTGAGATCTGCCTGCTTCTGCCTCCAAAATGGTGGGATTAAAGGCATGTGCCACCATGCCCAGCCTGAATATTTGCTATTTTAACACTTATGTATTCAAAACGGATTTTGACAAGTTTATTGAGGCTCAGTACATGTGACATAAAAATGGTCTACATAGTGAGTTCTAGGACAGCTGGGGCTACAGGGAGATCCTGTTTTAAAAAGACCAAAAAAAAAAAAATTCTAATAAAGGGGCTGTAGAGATAACTAAGCAGTTAAGAGTAATTATTGCTCCTCCAGAGAACCAGGGTTTGGTTACCAGCACCCACAGGGTGGCTAACTTCTTGTCCATCCAGTTCCAGGAAATCTTATGCCTTCTTCTGACCTCTGCAAGCACTATGTATGCATACATACATGCAGAAAAAAACATTCATCCGCATGAAATTAAAAAAACTTTTAAAAATTTTAAAAATATATTTTAATAAAGACTCACCTATATTTACATGATAATTAGAATGAGGCAAATTGCATTTGAAAAACTTTCCCTCGAAGTAAGGTGAAATACTGTAGTACACTATGCCTTTTAAAGAAAAACACTAAAAAGTAGTGAGCTAATTATTCACGCACCCATTTGAGTATCAATCAGACGAAAGCAAGCTTGTTCAAAATAATCAGAGGTGAGCGAGATAATATAAGGGATGTCTAGCTTTTTGACATCGTAGCATGAAGTTGTTATCTACAAATATACCAGGCTCCAGTCATTGCTATTCTTGGATGCATGCAGCCCAGGAACCACAGATTGGACACATCTGCATAATCACCTAGAGAGGCAGGCCATTTTTCCATCATTCAGTTTTGAAGCATTGACGACTAGATGGGATTTTAGGTGGAACACCAGTAAAGCATTTTGAACAATGACTCAGAATTAAGTTATTTTTTCGGAGAAATAAAATCAATGTTATTTATATTTGTATCTACACACAACTTTACAACCATCTATCATCAATTTAATCAAATCTTAATCTATCATCTATCTATCTGTCTATCTATCATCTATCTATCAATCATCTATCTATCTATCTATCTATCTATCATCTATCATCTATCTATCTATCATCTATCTATCTATCATCTATCTATCTATCATCTATCTATCATCTATTTATGTCTATCTATCACCTATCTATCCTCTATATCTATCTATATAATCTATCATCATCTATCTACCAAAGAAAGGGATTTATGCTTAGAATTGAATCACACAGCTGTGGAGGCTGTGAAGTGCAATTATATGCTTTTTGTAAGCTGGAGAATCAGAAAAGCTAGTGGTCAGATTCAGGCTAATTTACGACCAAGAATCAGAACTGAGAAGCAATGGTATAATTTAGTTCTCAGTCTAAAACCAAATGGTTAGGAAGTAGGAAATGGGCTGGAGGTGCTACTGTAACTTCCAGAATCTGAAGGCTCAAGTTCTAAGAGTAACTATGTCTCAGTGCTGGAGAAGACAGATGTGAATCCTCAGTGGATTACAGTTTCCTCTTACATTGGTAGAGATATTTTATGGTTTGCAAATGTTTGTCTCCCAAGGGTCTATGTGCTAGAGCTTTGTTCTCCAGGGTGGACACTTAAAGAAGTAAGATGGGCTACAGAGATGGGTCAGCAGACAAATCACTTGCCATGGGACTGTGAAGATCAGAGTTCAGTTCCCATAACCCATGTAAATCCTGGGTGGGTCTGGCAGAAAGGTTGTAATTCCAGTACTTGGGATGTGGAGACAGGGAAATCCCTAGACCAAGATGGTTGGCTAGACTAGCCAATATTGGCAAGTTCTGGGATCAATTAAGATACTCTTACCTCAACAATTAAGGCGAATATGATCAAGGGAGACTCTGATATGGACTTCAGGCCTTCACAAGAACACACAAATGTGCACATAAAATAACCATGAATACATATGCATGCAGACACATCACACACACACACACACACACACACACATACACACGGAAGAAGCAGCTTCTCTGGTGAGAGTTGAGAGATGTACTAATCTGTGGGAATAACAATAAACCATTAAGAGTCAGTTTAATACTATGTCTGTTTAGCTGAATGATAGTAGAAGGTTCTTCCCTATGGCCTGTAGCCTGTCTGGCCACAGGTTCCTTGCCTTGTTAACAGGATCAGTTACGGACTGCATGCTGTGAAGGGGGCCAGAAATCCAATTGGAGGGTGGCTGATTTCTCCCTTAACATTCATGCCACTACTGTACCAGTGCTCATATTTTGCTAAACCAGTTGTAGTTCCTAGGTTCACAGCTGGATAAGGCTGATTACCTTTCTCTGTCAGTAACATGCACAGAGGCCTTTGAAAGAGTTGTATAGAAACCTACTATAGAAGCTTCTTTCAATATATGCATACACAATATAAAAGGACTTTAAATGTAATTACCTTATAACAGGGATTCCTTGGTCCCAATAAACATCACAGGCTCGCAAATGAAAAGTCCAGTGGTAGGAATGGACTCCCTCTTTTGAAATTGTTGACCAGAGAGATAGCATAGTCACTCAAACAGTACTGAGTATTGCCATTGCCCTTGGTTCCGCACCAGAACTGGATGGAAAGAACCTATTGCTGATGAGGCCTGTGTTGTGAAACAAACAAGAAATCAAGCTAATACTGACTCCGAATGTCTTCAGTTATGAAGTACATTAATGGCCTGAACGGTGAGACTAAGGCCGTATGACAGAACATATCAGGAGTTTTTACTACCTGTTTCCCTGTAGAAAAAAAAAAACACTTCTCTCAACTGCAATTGGAGTATTGCTTATAAGAGATAAACCACTGAACAGGGGTCCACTGAGGAAAATTTCAAATGGGTGGGATAGATATGTTCCGTTTACAAGCAAACTACTTACTAGGAAAAAAACTTCCACTTTCATCAAATGCCAGGGCAGTTATTAAGTCCAGAATATGTTGATCACTCTCCTACGTGCCAAGGATGGTGAAAAGATGTCCAGACTCTTTGTTTTGTCATTAAACTGATGAACACTGATTTTTTAAAATGTAGATGAACCATCTTCACTATCGAAGCTATATTCCATACCAACTTGGTGTTAAATCTGGAATAAAAACAATATTACCCTGTGAAATGTTTTAGAGGTTAAAAAACTTTTCACAAGCTTCAGAAGCCAATTCACTTTTAGAACTTTACATAGTGAATACAAATTATGACTAAAATGGTTTTAGTACAACAAATAATTTCTATTCCTGGTAACTTTATCTTATGTCCAGTATTTACATTTATTAAAGTATTTCTATGTCTTTTACTTACTTTTAACTTACTAGACTATTAACTTCATGTGTTTTCATTAAACAGTACAATATGCATTTAGTTTCAAATGCATGTAAAACAAATGAAAATTCTCTATTTTTTCGTGTTTGAATCTCCATTAATATCAAATTAACTTCATTATTCACATGTTTGTGTGGTTTATTTACTTTACTTTCTTATCTGTCTTGAATACAAATATTTTCACAAGCACAAACAAAGCAAATCATCAATGGCATTACTCCTAATCTCAATATGTTCCCCATGTTATCGTTGATGACATTCTGCCCATTTCTTCATTTAATCTTTTGGAGAAATTTTATAATTGAAGAAAACTTAGCAGAAGATATAGACAGGAACCGTATGACTCCTCACTCCGACTCTCAATGTCCTCTGTTCTGTCCAGCTTGCAATGGTGAGTTATATTTGTTACAATTGATGTCCATATGGAAGCACCAGCATCAACTGACAATACTTTCCTTATGCTGTCTGTTCGGTGGGTTTTGACAAGGTAGCATGACGTGCACCACCATTAAAGCATCATTCAGAAAAATTTAAATGCACTAAAAATTATTCTTTGCTTCACCAATTAATCCCTTCCTCCCCTCAATAAAGTCCTGGACACCACTAGTTTCTCTACTGTCTCCATAATTTTAACTTTTCCTGATGGCCCTAAAGCATCATTCAAATTGCCTTCTTTCACCTGGCAGTATAAATGTAAGCCAACTCGATACATTTTGTGGCATGAAGGCACATCTTTGTAGAAAGTAATTCAGATATTCGATTGAATAGATTTGCCCCACCATTTTGCTTACTCACCTGTTAGAGGACATCTTGATTGGTTCTATATTTTACAAAGTATGAAAACAAATGGTATAAATATTTGTGCACAGGCTTTGTGCAAAAGTAAATTTTCAACTCATTTGAGTAAATAAGCCTATAGTGTTTCATTTTATAAGAACTTGTTAAATCATCTTCCAAAGTAGTTGTGCTGGATAGCTTCAGTTGTCAACTTGACACACCTGGGTTGAAGGAGCCTCAATTGGGGAACTGCTTCCATTGGACTGGCCTGTGGTCATGTCAGTGGGGCATTTTCTTGATTGTTGTGTGATGTGGGAGGCCCCAGCCCACTGTGGGCAGTGCCACCCCTTGGCAGGTTGTTCTGTATTGTATAAGAAAGCAGGCTGAGCCTGGGCCAGGGGAGCAAGCCAGTAAGCATCATTCCTTTATGGCCTGTGTTCCAGCGCCTGCCTGAGTTCTTACCTTGGCCTCCGTGATGAACTGTGACCTGGGAGATGTAAGCCAAATAAACTCTTTCCTCCCCAAATTGATTTTGGTCAGAATATTTTGTCACAGCAATGGAAAAAAAAAAAAAAACTAGAACAGAAAATGGTACCAAGTGGGGCATTGCTGTGACAGACCTGACCTTGGTGTTTTGGGGAGGATTGTAGAAGCATTTAGAATATTTGGCTAGAAAACCCATTGAAAGCTTAGAGTTTGCTGTTGTGGAGCTTGGTCCAATTATGCTGAAAGTGTTGTGAATGATGGAGGCCTGGCTTATGAAGCTTCAAAGGAAAGAAGAGTTTATCAGGACTGCTTGTGTGCTATTTTGAGTTGAGATTCTGTTGTTTTTTGGTCAACTGGAATAAAATAATCAGCTGTGATTAAGAAGAGACAAGACCCACTGAAGTAAAACCTTTGCTTTACTTGGACAATTGATGCTGGTTAGCCAGGGCTGAAAAATCGGCTGTAAGTAACAAGAGACCAGCATCACTGTGACAAGACCTTCTGGGAAATATTTCTTCAGGGTCAGCACACAGAAGCTATGATCCACAGCGCCCCCCGCCCCCACCTCTTAAGTTGGAAGGAGGATTTGGTAATGTGTAAGGGTCTACTGCATGGTTCTGGTGTTGAAAGCATGGAGTCATAGAGAGCAGCTGAGGCTGGTCATCCTGAAGGGCAGGAAAGGTCATTGGTTAATGTGCAGCCTCAGTTGCAGTGAAGACCCTAGGACTGAAGGAGTCATAAAGAGAATCTGAGGCTTTGGACCCTGAGAGGCCAGAAGAGGCCATTGGTAAAGGTGTAGCCTCAGTTTCAGTGGAGACCCCAGCTTTCTGGAGATGCCAGGACCACAGGATGACCACCAAGTGCAGCAGCAGGTGTGCAATGGAGCCAGCCTGGGTCTGCAAGGCAAGCTGTGTGGGCTGTGGTGGCAGAGTCAGAGAAGTGGAGCTGCCGGAACCCTTTGGAGCCCAGGAGATCATGAGTGAATTTCAGATGTCCAGGCTTGAGCTACTTTGCTCAGCTTGGGTTTTGCTGAGGTGTGCCTGATTCCTCCCTTTTGAAATAAGACAGTACTTATTTTGGACTTTACTGGAGCCTACAGTTAAAAGACTCTTAAAAGATACTGTGAACTTTTAAGTGTTTGGACTTTTTAAGGACTGTGGAACTTTTAAGGTTTGTACTGTCTTATGTTGTGGTGTTGTGAACATCATATGTTGGGGACAAGAAATGGAAAGATTGTGGTTTAATAGTGATGTGTTTGTGTGTCAAGTTGACAAGGGGTCAATTGTGCTGCATAGCATTAGTGTCAACTTGACAGACCTGGGTTGAGGGAGCCTTAATTGGGGAATTGTCTCCATTGTACTGTTCTGTGACCATGTCTGTGGGGCATTTTCTTGATTGTTGAGTGATGTAGGGGGTCCAGCCCCTTGCAGGTGGCACCACCCCTGGGCAGGTGGGCCTATGTTTATAAGAAGGCAGGTTGAGGATGGGCCAGGGGAGCAAGACAGTAAGCAGCGTTCCTCCATGACCTGCGCTCCAACTTCTACTTCCAGGTTCCTGCCCTGAGTTCCCACCTTGGGCTCCCTCAGTGATAGACTGTGACCTGGGAAATGTAAGCCAAATAAATCTTTTTCTCCTCAAGTTGGTATTGGTCAGAGTGTTTTGTCACAGCAGCGGAGAAACAAACTAGAGCAGCAGTCATTCTTTTTTTATTCCCAGTAGTCTTGATGACATGTTCTTTTCCTTTCTTTTTAAATTATTTATTTTATTATTATCATTTTAATTGTCTTGTTCCTAGTATTTGGTGCTGTCAGTAGTTTGTATTTTAGGCCATCTTCTAGGTGTGCAGTGGTATCTTGTTGCTATTTTAAAATGCCGTTCCTTAATGATAACTCCCCTCACATGCTTGGTTGTAATGTACGTATCCTCTTTGGTAGGTGGTTTATTTCTCTCGCCTATTTTTAGTAGGTTGTTTTCTTACAGTTGAACTTAAAGAGTTCTTTGTACATTTTGTATTTAAAGTGTTTTTTTCAGTGTAACACAAAGTAATAGGTTTCACTATAATAGTTTTAGAGCACAGCTATTTCTGCTGGTCCCCGGGCCCTCTTCCCCTGCTCTCCTGCAGCTGTTATGTTCTTCCACCCCTGACAGCCTCCTTTCCTCTTCCATGCCACGTGTCCCCTTCTGCAACCCACCTTCCTTAATTCAGCTCTTCCCATTCTCATCCTCTGTTATCTAATTCATAGCATGTATTCCACTCATATGTACAGGTACACACCCTTTACACCTACAGGCACACACCCCTTCACATCTACAGGCACACGTCCCTTCACACCTACAGGCACACACCCCTTCACACCTACAGGCACACACCCCTTCACAACTATGGGCACACACCCCTTCACACCTACATATAAGTATCAAACTTAGAATCTGCCTATGGGCACAAAATCCAAGTTTTGTCCTTCCAAGTCTAGGATCTTTCATTCACTGGGTCATGCACAATAGTTTTAAATTTTAATGCAGCCCAAGTATCACTTTTCCACTGATCATGATTCTGGCATTTCTTCACTTTGTGAGTGATCCCTGTTTTGGTAACTTACTGTAAAATTTTATCAAGCATTTCAGACAGCACCACTATAATCTTTTTGTCTTTTATGTCGTTCAGGTCTGGGTCTTGATACCAAGCATTTTCCCTTTTGTACCCACTGATTCTTATTGTGTGACCTTGGAGCCTAATCAATTCCTGTCAAGTGCACGTCAGTGTGTTGCCAGCCACACTGTGCTGATTCCAGCAGACCACTTTGGCACAGCTCCTGGATGGGCTGCCAGCCTCCAGTTTCCATACCTCTCTCCTCAGGCTCACTCCCTGTGGGAGCCTGCATTGTGCACATAACTCACTTACTGAAGTGAGATGGATTTGTGATGGGCAATACTTAGAAGATGTACTTAGAGCCTCTTACAGTAGAACAGTGTATCTTCAGACAATGTATTTCAGAAAACATTCTTCAAATTTGTGTATAAAGGAGGGCTGGAGTGGAATGGGATGCTTGTTAGTGCAGAAAGGTACCTCCAGCCCGGAGGATAAAGCCCATTGACACAGAGCCTTTCTGAAATGGCCCAGAATAACTCAGCAGACCTTGGATCATCTGATTGCATCTTTTGGAACATAGCTTCATTGTTATTTGGGAGAAATACTTTGCTAACTGTATGAATTACTTTAATTCTTTTGTGAATAATTGTTAGTTTTAAAGAAATTAAACAATTATTCTAACAGTATGAAGTTAATGAAAAATGTCTGAGTTCCAGTTACTGAATAGATCCTCAGAGACCCCCAGAACAATTACAGCTATGGGGAAGCTTGGCTTTATAATCTTATTTCTGGATTAAAGTACAAAGGTTCATGGTATCCATGACAAGGCAAGATCTGTTTCTAATAAGTTACATTTAAACATGTGTTTGATAATAATGAAATGGATAAATGGATAACTATAGCCGACAGTGATCTGTGGTCTTTAATTTGTATTTACTATATTTTGTAGACATAATTATATACATAAAAGCAGTCTCACTAAATGTTATTAAATACTGTGACAATATCTTAGTGATTTGGGAGTCCTGGGTACAAAGTATTCATTTCACTCTGGAAGATTTAAAGGTAGTAGGATAGTGATGATATTAGCAGACATTGCTTATCAGGAACAAGTTAAAACAGAAAAGATTATGGAAGAAATAAGCTATATGAGTGTTTTGCTTGCATGTATGTAGGTACAGCCATGTTATACAATGCCCACAGAGCCAGAAAGGGGCATCAGATTTCCTGGAACTGGAGTTATGGACAGTTGTTAGATGCCATGTGGGTGCTGGGAACTGAACCCAAGTCCTCTGCAAAGAAGCTATTGTTCTTACCTGCTGATCCATCTCTCTTCAGCCCCAGAATTACACATTTTAATAATGTCTTACCTTTTCATATATTTAAAATACATATAACTTTTTTTTCTAAAGTATTTTTATTGATTTTTATTTTTATGTGTATGAGTATATTCCTTGCATGTGTGTAAGTGCACTTGTGTCATGAAATGCCCCGGGGGTCAGAAGAAGGCATCAGATCCCTTGGAACTGGAGTTACGGATGGTTGTTAGCTGCCGTGTGGGTTCTGGGACTCAAACCCTGGTCCTCTGCAAAAGCAGTCAATGCACTTAACAGTTGAGCATCTGTCTGCCCCTCCTCCCCAGTTATATAACTGTATATTGGGCTTGTCATTTTTAATGTAGGCTTGAAGAAAACATTACTTAAGAAACAATCTACAATGGGGTTTAACACAATATTTTTATCCATCACATGAATGTTTCAGTGTCTAAATTGCATTTTTTCTTTTTTTTTTGTCTTTTTGAGACAGGATCTCCTTGTAGCCCCATCTGTCCTGGAACTCACTCTGTACACCAGGCTGGCCTCCTACTCCCAAAGATCCGCCTGCCTCTGCCTCCCAAGTGCTGGGATTAAAGGCATGCGCCACCACGCCCGGCCCTAAATTGCATTTTTAAAAATTTGATATATAGACAGAATTTTAGATCCAGTAAAACTTCCTCTTACAGGTTTGGAAAGGGAGACTTGCCAGACTGGGTGACTTGCCCAAGGTCTCATCTGTGATCTTTTTGCTAGGGCAGCAATCTGGTCTCGATCTCTTTATCCACATGTCAGTATGCTTTCAAGACCACATGCATCACATTTTCCATATGGCACCCAGACTTGCTGGTTTGGAATCAGAGCAAGGGTGTTTCCTCTTCTTAGCATGTGTACATAAACACAGAGTACTTCCAGGAGAAAGCACACATTGCTAAGCACTCCTGTTACCTCTTGTAATGACTGATGATGGTGTTTCAGTACATAGCATTGTAAATAATAAAAAACATATGATGGGCAGGCTTCTGCTATTATTGCAGTTGACTCAAATTCTTTGCCTAGTCTTGATTGTATCTAAGGAGGGAAGAGGCTGAATTCTAAAATTTCATGTTTGTATTTTGACTTTTCTATGATCTTTTTTTACTATGTGGAAAATTATATAAGTGCTGTGCATATTATAATAATTAATTTCTCCTTCATTAGGTAATTCATTAGGACAATTCCTGGCATCTAGTATCATTTGATTAACATAGGTATAATTTGGTTGATGACTATGCTAATGATACATCTCATACTTTGCCAGTTTCCAACATCCTTCAATTGTTCTGCTAGTATTTTACCAGTCTAATTTTTCCCATTTCAAGCCTCCAGGGATCACTTTCCGTACTTGTATCCTGTCCTCTGATGAACTTATTTAATCACAAGACTTTTATCACTACCTGTATTCCAATAACTTTCAAGAAAATTTCTTCTTTTAAAAAAAATTTTTACTTCTTTATTTTTCATGTGATAAGCTTTGCAGCATGTATATAAGTGCACTATGGGTATGGAATGCCTGCAGATGCCAGAAGAGGGCGTCAGATCCCCTGGAACTGGAATTATGGATGGTGATTATCTCCCATCCAGGCTTCTACAAGAGTAGCCAGTGCTCTTAATCACTGAGTCCTTTCTCCAACCCCAAGATAACATCTTCTAAATGTACCTTGCTAAGATTTCTACATTTGTTCCAACATATCTATTGGATCAACCAACCATAAATCCAAATGTATCTGGAACATGTTTTGTTGTTATTATTTCTTAAATAATACAGTATAATGAGTTTAACATAGCATTTACATTGCATAGCATTTACATTGTATTATCTAATATGAATAAATTAGTGATGACAAAGGATACAGGAGGATGTGCAAAAACTAAGCTTTGGGGCTGAAACATCTTCCAATTTGGGGATCTCTGCAGATTATGAAACCAATCACCACAGGACACCAAGGGATGATTGTACTTTGATAGTCAATAGAAATTTCAAGTTAAAGGGAAAAAGTTTAATCTCTTAAACTTGCTCTAAACCAACAACCCCCTAGAGCTTGAGTGGGTGAAGTTTCATATAGAAGTCCTGTCCAGGACCCACTCTCTGCAGAATATTATTCTCTATGCTTTAGCCATTTGTGTTCTTCTGTGTTCATGACACTCTGTTGCATAAGGTAACTTCATTGAAGAGAGTTGAGAGATGCGTTAGTATTCTTTCTACCCCTTGTTCCACTATGTTCCATGAACCTTAGGTTTGGGCAATTCACAGATAAACTCTGTGTGTGACCAGCTGTTGACTGGTCATTGGAAAACTACTTTGTTTCCATACTTATAACTGTGAGCATTGTGTCCTTTATATCTGCACGTTTTTATCCATGTGTTTCAGGAAAATGACAAAGTCAAAACAAGTTTGTCCATAAAGAAAGTGGTATTTAAGGAGTGTAGTCCATTATGTTGAATCAATGATATTTTTTTTCTGCATTGTGTGAGGGCTTGTTTCATTTGGGGTCTAAAACAACATGGAAGCACATCCTGATTCCAGATGATGAGGGCAAATGAAGTCTATTATAGAAAGAATGGGCAAGAAGCTTAGTCATCTCACAGGGTCTGCTATGGAGGATCAGCGCTCAGTGTAGAACGGATACTCAATGACTCCATCATGATTCCAGATGACAGGACTTCAGGATTTGGGTTGAATTTGTTTAAGGAATACCAGGATCATTTCCAAATTGATTCTAGTAAACGAGGCTTGTGGGGGGGGGCATGGTACAGGAATCTGGTATAGATGAGGAGAACTGTAGAGTCTGTAATCTCTTTGCCTCAGAGAACAGCTTCAGGACATGAAATTACTTAAAGATTCTTGAAATACAATTTTAGATCAGTTGATCAGTCATCAATTATTTGTCCTTTGCACCAATATAACCGCTATACAATTATCAAATGTTTCCTTTTAATATTCAACAGTCTTTATTGTTTAAGAAGTACCTTTGCACTATTAAACCAGGAATATTTTGGAAAGAAAAATTTTCTCCACATATGCACCTATGTTCACAAACTTCTAACATTGGAGTCCAGTTCTACGTCTTAGGACCTTTGAATTTTTCTTTCTGTATGTGTGCTTGTGTGTATAAATACACATATTTCTAATTTTGTTGCCTTTGTGTTTCTCTACAGAGCTTTTGACCTATAGTTTTATCCATCACATATAATGGCAAGCATATTTTATTTACATTTGAACATGTATAATTAAAAATGAATAATTATCTATTTGTAATATGTGAAAGTATACTAATTTGATTTCAAATTAACAAATTCATCACCATCTACATTTTGTACAAGAGAGCTATAGTAATAGAGAGGTAGACGTAGAGAGAAAATTCAAATCTCTCTTTATCAAAGTTCAAGAAAATAATGCACTATAGATAGCTATTGTCACCCTGCTATATATTACATCTCAAGAGCATGTTCATTGATCCTAGAGCTGAAGTTCTGTGTCTTTGGCCCAACATCTCCCGTTCCTTCTCCTAAGCTTCTGGTAATCTTCATTTTACTCTCTGATTCTGTGGGTGTCAGTTTTAGATTCCACATAGAAGTGAGATTATGTGGTATCTGGCTTTTTAGGTCTAATTTCACCAGCATAATGCTGTCCAGATTTTTCAAGTCCTCTCCTCCAAAGCTTGCATCTGTCCTTGTCTCCTCTTGTTTCCCATGTTCTTCATCAGGCCACCAGCACTACCTCCTGGTTCACATTTGAGAACGTTTTCAGAATCTTTCAGTTCCTACCACCTGATCGGTAGGCAGTCCATGAATCAACATCTGTCATCTCCCTTTAATTATTGTAATTGCTATAACTCAGCTGTCTTCTTTTACTGATTTTTGCTTTCAGAGTTCACCTGTGGCATTCTCATTCTCATTTTCATTCTGTGCCTCTGCCCCTTCCCCCCCTCATAATTTTCTACTGTCTCATGAGTTCACCTAATTTTAAATCAGTCTTTCCTTCTGAACTTAAGATTCCTATGAGTAAGAGGGGAGACGGTTCCATGAGTAAAATTCTGGCTGTGCTAGCTAGCATGAGAATTTGAGTCCAGATCCCCCAGTGCTTGGATTCTGGTGCTGGGAGGTAAAGACAAGAGGATCCTGAGTGCTCATTGCCAAGCAAGCATAGTCAAGTCAACAGGCTGCAGTTCACCAATGGATGAGGACACTGGGTGCCAGACTGGCCTTCATATGTGCACTCACTTGCATGCACAAATACAACCCCCCCCAGAATCCTGAGTATAAGAACTCATGTCTTACTCACATTTCTGTCTCTAAGACAACATGTAGTAGGTGCTTACTAGGTGAAATTGAAACTAGAGGAAGGCATGCGCCAAGAGGAATGCATACAAGATAGCCTTGGAAAGGTGGAGACCTGGTGAAAGGCAAATTGTGGTGTGAAGATAGTGGCAAAATTTCTGGACTAAGAAAAATGAAGATATACCAAGAAGGAGTTTTCTGAATGGCCACTAGATTAGAGTTCTCATGTGTTTGCAGGTCGAAGCACAGTAAAAAGTGTATGCTTTAGAGGTGTCCAGGGGGCCCTGTTGTTTCCTGAGGGGCTAATGACTATTGAAGGTTGCTGGAGGAGGGGATGTAATTTTCTCCAATGTTATAACTATGGGGGATTAGGTAGAATGAACGAAAGGTTCTGTGGGAAAGGAAGGGGGACACCAGAGGGTGACAGGTGTTAATATAATCAGCACATTGTATATATGTGTGAAACTATAAGAAAAGAAAGAGTGCTTGCTGATGGTTAAGAAATTGAGGTATCAGAATATGAGTTGTCTCATCTGATGAGGCAGTTTATGTTATTGATGATAATTGCAAGGAAAGAAATCATGTTTCATTGTGTGAACTTCTACCTCTTAGGCAATGCAGGTGCATGTTAAATATCCTTATCTTCACTGAGTCTAGTCAGCCTATCTAGAGCCCCTTGTTTCAGGGAGATCAGCACTTCTTCATCTAGCAGCAATCAGTTGCACTGGGGAACAGCTGGGGACACTGACAACCCAGTGGGCCTTAACAGGGATGACTGAATATATGGGCTCTACTAGGGGGGCGGTTGTGGCTATGGGAGGGAGCCCGTGGGGACAGAAGTATAAAATGATTAAGATTGTTTGAGATGTTCTGTGTGAAATACACAAAGTTCAATGAAAATATGTGGAAAATGTCTTTATTTCATTAAGTTCTCTGACAACTTCTAAAATAGGTATAGTTGAGGAAATGAAGGTCAGAGTTATAACAACTTGCTCAGTGTTGAGATTATAAAATATATTACTTAAATGAAAAGATTCTTTATTTGAATTCCAAAACCATGCTGATTAAATTATGCCCCTTTGAGATACTTGAAGCAGATGATGAAATGTCACATTAAGAGGAAGATCAAGTTAGTGAAAGACGAGAATGGAAAAGGTGCCATTTCACAAAAAGCACAGAAACAAAGAATTCAGAATAACTCAAAACAATATTGAGCTCCTTACTTGAATAGTCCAGAAACTACTGGACTTCTCCCCTAGCATTAGGTAACATAATAGGATCAAATTTCTCTTGACAAACCTTGATTGCTTTCTCCTTGTATCATCCTGATCTTCAACTACAAGATCTCCAGTGGGTTTTGAGATGACGCTACACCTTTCTTCCTTCCTTAGCATATAAACCACAAGAGAGGCCATCCTTTTCCACAGAACAGGCACAGGAAGAAGACTTCTTTCCCCTTAAGTGCTTTTCTCTCATTAGTTGTGATTTGGTTACATGCATTTTGCTGAAGCAGCTACTTTGGCGAGAGATAAGGCACCTGGATGGCCTACATCTTTCCTTGAAAGGGCAATAACACTTTCCCCAACCAACATGACTGAAAACGTAGAAAGACAATTTTCCTGTGAAAATCTGTTAGCCTTGTGTTGATGTAAGATATCGATCACCTTAAAGATAATAAGTTTATTCTGTAGCCAAAGGTGGGCAAACATGACTTGGGAACAAGAAATCAGGTTGTCCCGAACAATGTTCCAATGTAATAAACAATTTTATTAAGCTTTTCTAGTTACAGAACAAAAGAAAGTCATAAATCAAGTCACTCTCAAATACATGGTTGGAAACATGAGGTTGGTGGGTTACAGAAAGTGGTGAAACAATCTTCTATATGTTTTATTTGCTAGCCAAGAACATTCTTACACGTTGGGTTAGTGGAAGTTAGTGATTTGGTAAGTTAATGCATTGCTCAAGTTTTCATATGCTAGTCATGGGGTGTTCCTCTCATCACAGAGGTGAGCAATGCGTGGCTATCAAGGGCATAAAGATAGCTCAAGGAAATCTGGCTCTGAATCAGCAATATCTCGACTTTTCGTAATTGTGAAGTCATAGCGAATCAATCAGATTTGTGGTGTACTTAACATAGATGTGGCTTTTTTTTAAAGAACTGTCATTTGCACTAGGAAAGGGGCCATGAATTAGTGGTAGACTATGGATTGTGCAGAGTTAACCAGGAGTAACCACGCTATCTGAAATTAATAGCTTTCCTAGTAATTTTACATGTATTAATATTTTCTGTCCTGATGTTCTCAGGTAACAAAATGTATCAATTCTACAATGTTGGGTAGGCACTGGTTAGGGATTTAATAAATGTCCAAATACAGTGACTCCAATGATCACATGCTTTATTATAAGAGGATTTAACCATTAAAATGTGGCATATTGCAATAGTGGAACATGTAGTGTATGTACAACCAGAAAATTTTCGATTGGATATAATGCCTGCTCCTAGGGGTGGAACACACATCTGTTACTGTAGACCAGGCCACCCCCCTGCGGCAGGGGAGAACATAGGCCCCAGGGGGAAGTCACTGCAATTATTTTGTTAGATGACGGTGATGCATCTGCTAAAGTACTGACCAAGCATTTGTGTTTACACCATAGGTTAAGTTATTATAGCTTCTTGCTGTGTGTGTTTTTACAGTAGATGGAATCCCACTCAAACTGGCCAACAACCCATGGAAAACAGATGATACAAAGACCCAAAAGTTCAGTGCTTTGCCACAATGGGTGGAAGATCATCCCACACCTGTCACCCCCTCCAAGGCTCGGGGGCTTTTGTGGAAGAGGTTGGTGAAAAGAATGTAAAAGCCTGAGGAAAGGGTGGAGTGTGTGTCCTCCAACCACTATGCAGGCAAGCTATAGTCATACCTCCTTCCCACGTTCATCACGGAGTCCAGGGGGGAGTCAATTACTCCTCCTACCCAATCAGTCAACCTTAGCTGCGTGTGGGGAGAGGGGCAAAGGTATATAAGCTGAGATCACCAAGAGGCACCTCTCTCACCAATTTGTGTGGCTGTTGGGAGGTCACAGGATCTATATTTGAGTGTGGATTTTACAGCACAACCGTAAATGTTGGGCACCCACTCTTCTGTAAATAAACCACTGCCCTATGCTCTGTTAAAAAATAAAAGAAAAAAATAAATAAATGAAATGTGGCATATTAAGTATTGCTATAGGAGCCACTTGGAAGAAATTCAGAGACATCTGACAAGACCCTGAAGAGCCTGGAATGTTTTCTGGGAAAAGAACACTGGAATTGTCAGCTTAAGGCTCAATAAGAATTAGCCAGGTGAATAAATGTATTTCAGGTAGAGCAGTATGTCTAAAAATAGGTAGGCGATACACAGAGCTGCTCACCTGTCATCCACAAGTAGTATTTTATACAAAATGTACTCAAGAAGCTTCAAAATTCTGTAAAATAGTATTAAAAATGTAAAAGCAAAGCTGAGTGAATCCACAGTTGTTTTAAATTGTGAGCTTGGTTGGAAACAAACTACAGCTTGAGCAGGAATTGTCTTTAGCTCTCACAGCTGGTGAATATGTGATTATCTTCTTGGGCACAGAGTCTAGTCACCTTGTGTCACCCAAGTTCTCTCAGGGTCTCCTGCACTATCAGACAAACCATATAACATATTTCTATGTGAATTTATTATAGTTTATATCTTGGGGGCGGGGAGGATGGAGAAACTTATAGAGACTAATGCCTGGCACCCAGCACCTAGCACCCAGGTCTGCACAGCAGGCCGCTACTGTTCCAGATCACTTCCATGCCTGCCCACGGTCTCCCTTAACTTTCACCCATGCATCTTGGGCCTGCAGTCTTGCCCCAGGTTAGTAAATGCCCCTTCTCGTAATGCAGGTGAGACGCCGGGGCCATTTTTTTCTCCACCTCCGGCTGCTGGCCCAGGACTTCTGTCCCAAGGTGGTGCCAAAAGCACCTGGTTGTGTGGCTAACTCTCCACAGTCAATTATCAATGGCAGGCCCCACCCCTTGGAGGAAACAGGGCGCCTGGGGAACAGACCTTGCAAAAAGAGTTGAATATGGATAAGGAAGGATGTGATGGAATATGATGAGAGCATCTTTTCCTAATTTCAGTTCAGTAAATTTGGGGGTCAAAATTCCATATGTGATCATAAGAACAAGAAAGCTATATCCTAATAAGCAACACTTAAACCAAATCTATGCGGCTTCTCATTGCTAGGGTGTTTATTGAATGCAGTCATTTACTTTTCAACAATGAGGAAAGGAGAATACACTGGGCCTGAGCCCACCAGAAGTCCTGCACAGAAACAAGGCAACTATCCAATCCCAAATAATATTTTACTTTTGACCAAATATAGTCAGTTCAGCAGGTTTTCCATTGATAGTACTATATTTGCACCTAAATATGAATAAGAGAGAAGAAAGAAATCCTTAGAAGTCTTAAATAACTTCACAATTCTCAATGGGGCAGAGTCAAGGCTGTTGAACAGTCTTGGGTAAGGTGTAAACATTGTTTCTTTGCTTTTGGTTGCGGTTGATGATATGAGCTTAAGAAGTCCAGGATAACGGGCCTTGCCAAACCACCATGTGGATAGGTGTTTTAGTAGTTAAGGAAATAAATAGAAAGGCAAGGCAGTGTTCTCTGGGGTAATTTCCTCCCCATAGACCCTCTGTAAGGGACCACTGGCTCCAGGAGACCTCCCTCTACATAGATGCCACATATCATGATGCTGCCATCTGTGTAACCACAGATAGAAGCACAACTGGAGATATATTAAACATCTTTATGGGGGAAAGGGGCAAAAACCTTCTCTATTCTATACTGCAAAGGTGGCCAAAGCCCGCATCCAGGCTCTACGGTATATCTTATGTTTTTCATAGTGTCTCTTACTTTTTGAACCCTCATGCTTAAATTCTGTATGAAAATTTCTTTGGGGGCTGGAGAGATGGCTCAGTGGTTAAGAATGCTTGCTTTGTATCCAGAGGACTGGATTCCCAGCACTCACATTGGGCCACTCACAACCACTTGTAACTCTAATCCCAGGGGATTGGACAGCTCCTTCTGGCCTTCACAGACACTTGCATATATGTGACATACACACATATGGGTAGACACACAGGGCATAAACATAAATAAAAAAGAGTAATAATAAAACAAAAAATTCTTTCAATAAGCTCCAACTGCTTCATAAAATAAGGCTAAAATTTTGAAATTAATTATAATTATACCATTTTTGAAATAACAAATATCTCATTATTAAGAAAAGAGGACATTTTGGACATTCATAACAAGTGAAAATATATGACAATACCCTCTAGTGAAAAGAAGGATCCTTCCCTTTTTTTTATTTTATATTTTTCCTTAAATGGAACTGACGGAGTGAAGAAGGTAAATGATCATTTGGGATTCAAAGACAAAAAAAGAAGAGAAGCCATAATTATATCTGGTAAAAAACAGCAGCAAAGAAATTGTCAGAAACTTAGTTGAGTATTGTTGCAATTGTTATAATATTGAAACGTTTTCCTTTTTATGGAGATGGAGGTGGGTGGGGGTGTGATCTCATTTAGCCCAGGCTGACCTTGAGCTCTTCATATAGCCAAAGATGACCTTGAACTTTTTATCATCCTGCCTCTATCTAACAAATGCTAGGATTTTAGGTATGTATGACCACACCCAGTTTAAACAGTGATAAGGATCAAAAACAGGGTTTCAAGTGTGTTAGGTCAGTGCTCCACAATCTAAGGTACATCCTCAACTGCTCCCTCCCAAATTTTTCCATGTGTAATTCTATGCCAACAGTTAGTGGGAAATTAGGAAATTCAAATCACTCTGTAATGTGAAGGTGAGTGAGCTTTAACAGTGGAGTGTTTGTTTCTGTAACTTGTTACATATAATTGGAGGGGTTGGAGAAATGCCTCTGTGGTTAAAAGCACTGGTTGCTCTTGCAGAGGAACTGGGTTCGGTTCCCAGCAGTCACATGGCATCTAACAACTGTAACTCCAGTTCCAGGGTCTCTAACACTCTGTTCTGGCCTCCACAGGTGTTGCATGCATGGGTGTACTACAGGCAAAACACTCATATACATAAAAAGTAAATAATATAGAAATGAATAAATAAACAAGATTTTTAAAAAGAATAAGCTTTGGAGTCAGACATATGTCTTATTTCATCTCCATCACTTTTTAAGTGTGACGTTAAATATGATTCTTAAACCTTGAATTGTGTTTATCTATAAAAGGAAGAACATGTCTAGCTCACAGAAGTCTTTATAGAAATTAAAAGCTACCAATTGCTAAGGTATCATTGGTGCTGACATGGAGCTTGAAGGATGAAAACACAGCTGAGAGATGGGTCAGCAGGTAAAGGTGTTTGCCCTGAGCCTAATAGCCTGGGTTGATCCCCAGAGTCTACATAGTTGAAGAAGAAGGGAACCAAGTCCTGCAAGTTGTGTTCTAACCTCCGCATGTGCACTTTGATACAAACACACACACACACACACACACACACACAAATAAAGTAATAAGAATTAAAAAATCTGATCAATGTATTTTTTACACACACACACACACACACACACACACACACACACACACATACAAATAAAGTAATAAGAATTAAAAACTCTGATCAATGTAACAATAGTCTAAATATAGATATAGAATTTTATTTTCTGAAACAGTATTAATTCAACATATTTACTGGGTATGTTATCAGATCCTCTTTTAGCTTATAGAATGTCACCATTAGCAAGCAAAAGGACTTTCTCCAACAAGAGAAACCAACAATAAAAGTAAATGAAAATATATTAAGAAAATTTAAGGACATAAAGCCTTGGAGAGTCAGAAAATCAGATGTAGATGCCACATGGAAGGGATGAACACTCCTATCCCACCAAGGTGATGATCTTTTAGAGCTCCCCTGGAGACTACCAAGCCCAGGGAGCCCGAAGTCCATGACTGATGTTCTGTGAGGGCTGCTCTGACAGCTGAGTGTATGCCCTCATCCTTAGAACAAGTTGTAGGAGTGGTGACTTCTTCACTTTGCTGGAACTGAGGCTTTGCAGGAGTTCATCTGTGTGTTGCAGCCAAGTCATATGTATGTCTGCACTCAGACTGTGTCAGACATGGGGAAAGTGAGTTCCTGGCATTATCTCAGAGAAATTCTCCAAGCAGAAGAACTGGAAAAAGCACCAGTGAACCTAAAGGGAAAAAAAAGTCATGTCCACTGAAGTTTCCTCTTGGTCAGCCAATATTAACATTCTCTTTTCTGTTTTTAAATTTAAAAAAGAAATACGATAAAGGGCACAGTGCAGAACTCACTGGGTTAGCTACTTTAAGCATATAATTCCCAAATGTTAATTATAGATACTTTTTGGGTACAATATAAAGTTCAGCTAGTTCATTATTTTAAGTGTGATTTACTACTGGTGACAATTTTTATGTTAACCATAGCTAAAAAATCTCTTTAAAAAATCTATAATTCAAATGTGATTTAAACAAAACCAAAGGAGCAAACCAATAAGCCTTACTGATTTAGGACAAAGATGAATCAAGACGTTTTGATGATATTGCCATTCTTTCTTCTGCCTCTCTTATGTCCTTTTGACTACTTCCCTCTGGGTTAGTTCATCACTCATGGAAGCCTCCCCAACTTCATATTGCTGGAAGATCACCAGGCTAACATCACTCTTAGAATGGTCTCCAGCAATGAGCGCATGTCTCTGTTATGGTAACTATGAAACAGCTTCTTTGGTTGCTTAGTGTGGATTTGGTGAGTTGACCATGAACCAAGCTGCCTCTGATTAGGTGGCTAAATTTCACCATGTGTATCCCAGGGTGAGACAGAGCCTTGGTCTTGCTAGTGTGTTTGGCTGCAGTGGTTGGAGTACAGTTCCTAAAACAATGGCCCAGAGCCTGTCCATAGATAGTCAAGATGGCTCTGTTCCATTCACTGCATAAGCTTCTGTTTTATTCCCACTAAACAAATCTTCCTTTTAGAAAGTAAGATTATTTTTCTATTCCATATTTAATATTTACCTTCTAAATATTACTCCAGTTTCTGGTATTGATACCTGGCTAGGAAAACTTTTGGTCGCCTCAAAAAGAAGCCTTAGTTCCTACTAAGAATGCTATGTGTGGTCAGGATAGAATAACCTGCCTGCCAAACTCTGATTTGACTATAACCCTGACATCAAAGTTAAACAGTGTTAGTTACAGTGAAGGGAAACCAGTTTCTTGAGCAGGTTACCTGTTTCAGCTCTGGTCTATTTCATAATGTATGAACTCCTTTGAACATACATTTTTGACAATAAACTGAATACATGCACTGTGCAGAGATTCTGGTTAAAAATATGCTTACAGGACAATTTATTAGAATTGAGGAATAAAAATAGAGCACAGTAAGAATTAATGGGTAATTATCAGACAACAGATAATGAAATAGGCAAATGAATAATTTCCCTAAGAAACAACACAAACCAGAATCCGAATATGAAGAATTGATTACAAATCCAAAATAAAAAAGTAGAAAATAATTAATTATAAAATAAAATAACTGCAATTGCTCCACAAACCAAAAATTGTTTAAAATTTTGGGGGGCTTTATTTATCTTTATTTCATGTGTATGAGTTTTATGCCTTGCATGTGTATAAGTGTAACCACGTCATCATGCAGTGCCCGCAGGGGACAGAAGAGGACATCAGAGTCCCTGGAACTGGAGTTATGGACAGTTGTTAGCCACGATGTGGGTGGGATTTGAACCCAGCTCTTCTGTAAAAACAGTCAGTGCTCTTAACCACTGAGCAATCTCTCCAGCCCCTAAATCTGTGTCTTTAAATATTTACCAAATCATCTAATTGCTTGAATGAGTGAAGAATAAACCATTGTGAAGAAAGGGTCTCGGATTCTAGGTGGGATGAATAGCAGAATAGAACTAGAAAAACCAGGCATGGTTGCACGCACATTTAATCCCAGCACGTAGGAGGCAGAAGCAAGTAGATCTCTGTGAGATGGAGGCCAACCTGGTCTACATATTGAGTTCCAGTCCATCTGGGGCTACAGGGAAACCTTGTCTCAAAAAAATAAAAATTAAATAAAAATAAAACTAGAAAAAAATACAAAGCAAATACATTATATGTATCTTAAAGAGGCCAGATAGCCAGGAATTCTTGGAGAAAAGAGGGTCATAGAAGAGGCAACTCCTCTCACAGAACATTTCTATGTTGGGTGCAAGACCCAAGTCTGTGTAACAGTGACAATCTATGCATGAGATAAAGCTATTAATTTGCCACTGCTATAACAAGAGGGCATAAACAAGATGAAATTAAAAAGCATAGGAGGAAATATCGGAGCTCTGGTAGTTAACAGAGTTCATTCAGTACATCAAGCTCTTGCCTTCTTTTAAAATGTCTGTAAAGAGTATTTTTTTTCTCATTCTAAAGGCATTTATACATGATTTTTATTATTTTACTTTAAGAGCCCCTCTAACCCTTATGTATGCTCCAGGTACCACAGACTAAGATCTAGTTCCAGTGAGGGTGGGAATAGGTGGTTTTCCCACTTTCAATGAAACATTTCTTTTCCATTTATTCAACCAGAGTGGAATCTAGAAAAGTGATCTTCTGGATTTGAGAGTGGAGAGTTGATTAGCAGAGGTTGTACCGAGCAAGATTCAGTCACAAATGGAGAAAAGTTGATCAGCGTTACTATGTGTTGAAGCAATGTTTTTGGTTGTCAAGTTGACAAGTGATGGATTTGTGCTGGTTAATCTTCATTGACTAGATTAGTACCACTAGGAAACACATCTCTGGTCATATCCATAGGGTATTTCTAGAGAACTGTAACTGAGTGGAGAAAACCCACTCTGAATGTGGGTGGCACCATTCCATGGGCTGGAGTCTGGACTGAACAAAAAGAAGGGAGCAAGCAGGAGCCCATTGTTCACCCCCGTCGACATCCCGAGTGTAGACATGATGTGACCAGCTGTCTCATGGTGCTGCTGTCGTTTTTTTTCTTTCATGATGGATAGTGCCCTCAAAGAAGAATCCAAAATAAATCCTGTCTTTCATGTCGCTCTTGTCAGGTATTTTGTCATACCAAGAAAAGTAACCAATGCAAATGGGTATTAATTTACAGTCAAGAGTGAGAAGTTATGCTTGCTATTGTACAATAGGAGGATTACAGATAGTGATAATACACAGTATATATCAAAAAACTAGAGGAAACGATTTTAACGTAATGATAAAGAATCCAGAAGTTTTTCAAGATGTAGATGTCTATACACTGATTCAAACAGTGTATAATATGCACATGCATCACAATATAATGTGACACTTTATATGTATAACTCTTAGGTTTTTATGAATTGAAAATAACATGAAATAACAAATAAACAAAAAGACAAGATGTTATGCAGTTCTCGTTATTTGTGTATTTACATTTAAAACACAGAGTTCCATTCAGGAATCATCTCTGACTCTCTAACTCTTTTTAACATATTTTCTTTGGAGCCTGGAGAGATGTCTCAGCGGTTAAGAACATTAGCTGCTCTCACAGAGGTTCAGTTCCCAGCACCCACATGGCAGCTAGCAGTCGTCCGTGACTCCAGCTCCAGAGGATCCAACACCATCTTCTGACCTCTGTGGGCATTGCATGACACAGGTGCACTTACATACATGTGGGCAATACACTCATACACGTAAAATAATAAATAAAACTTCAAAAAATTTTCATGTGTGTGTATGCATGCGCAAGCTGTATGTGTGCTGTGTACTCATGTGTGTGCAGGTGCATCCATGTTGAGGCCAGAGGAAGATATCAGGTGTCTTGCTCAATCACTCTTTGCCTTGTTCCCTTGAGTCAAGGTCTCCCATGGAAACTGAAGCTCATTTCAGTTAGATCATCTGACTAGGAAGCCCCACAGATCCTGCTGCCTCCATCTCCCAATGTGATGGGACTGAAGGTGTATACAGCTACTCCTGGCTTTTAAAGTAGGTACTAGGGATCTGAACTCAGTTCCTCATGATTGTGTAACAAGCATGCTTATCCGGTAAGCCATCTTCATTGCTTACTTTCTACTTTTTCTTTTTTTGGTGCTGGAGGGATACCTATTAGGGATCTTTGTGGTTCATAGATTAGCTATTGTAAAACAACAACAAAAACAACAACAACAACAATGACAAAACTTAGAGAACCCAAGTAAAGGAGCTCAACATATTTCTTGTGTTTGCTTTTTTGCCTTGGAAAAATCATCAATGAACCCAACAGAGAATCTTTGTGCTAAATGTACCCTGTGATAGGCTGCTTAGCTCATACTACAAAATCAGAGAATATCACTGTTGCTTTATTAAATTGGTCCCATAAATATGTCTCTTGAATATCACTGTAAATGCCCATTTTGATTACTATGTGATTATGTTAATGCTTATGTGTATATGTCTATCAATGTGTCCTCTTGCTTCATACATTTCCTTCATCTAGGCAACCAATGTTTTAAGTAATGATATTTATTCACTGTACTGAGCTGTTTTAACTTCTACTCTTAAAATATTCCCAAACAGTCATTAATTATATAGACTAATTAAGCAGGTATTGTTTCATTAAAAAATTAAGCACATACTGTTTCATTTAAACTTAAAATGAAAATAGTTAAGTAAATTACATTTACTCACAAATCTAGCACTATAAGCAATTGGAAATGTAATTACAGGAAAGAGCACAGAAGAGAAGGTGACCCGGATCAGCGGGCAGGATATGCATACGGTGTGCAGGATTTCACATGTGACAGTGAAATCCACCACTTTATGCATTTACAATGTTAATAGTTAACTTCAAAAAAGAGAGTGCTTTTTATGTAGTTTTATGTGTTAGTTTAATTTTAAATGATCATATTGAATTACATGCATTTTATCAATTCAATATTAATACATTGAATTTTAATTTAAAACTAAATATTAATTTAATAAATTTTAAACTATAGAATGTATTTCACATTTTTATCAATTTAGAGTAAATTAACAGTTATGTCCAATTTTTTCATAATCATTAATCATCATCATTGAATGTCAATTGGGAGGGAAAATGTTCTAATTTGAAATTAAAGAATATAATTGTCCTAAGCAAAGAGAAAAAATTTAATTTATAAAACCTTGTGTTACCCTTTAAAATGTCTTTAAGAAAAATTGTAACCATTTGTGACAAAGGTGTAATATAAATAGAAGATGCTCTTTTGAATTGAGATGAATGGATTGTCAAAGGAAAGGAAAACCGTGAGAAAGACACAGACTCCGAAAAACTAATGAGAGTGGTGGACAAACAGTACGCACATTAACTGTTGTGTGCCATGACGCATGGCATGCATGTGAAATTCTAGGCCAGGAGATTACTGTTTACATTTCTTTCGTATGTCTCTGATAAAAATATCTGTGGCCAGAATGATTTAATGGTGTGGCTGCAGTGGTGGTACAAGTATAAGGTTCTCTGTTATAATTTAGAAGGCCTACAGAAGTAGTCTAAAATCTAACTATCAGTCCCATCACCATTTTAGGACATAGATAATGGATTCTTGGATTTATTATGTCTTGTCATAAGGTCTTATTGTGCAAAAGTAAATAAACAAGATATGGAACCTACTGAAGGGTCTGTTGTGAGATAAATGAATAAACAATTTTAGCAGACTAATCATGAATAAGGGGATTGAATCAGCAATGAATGGTCCCCCAGAAGAACAGGCCTGTCGGCCTCACTGCTGACTTCCACCACCATTAGAAGGAGCCGTCTTAATGCTTTCATATACTGCAAACAAAATGAAGAAAACAAAACTTCCAAACTCATTTTCCAATGCCAGCAGTGATTGATACCAAAATCAGAAAAAAAGGTAATGTAAGAGAACACGCCACTGACCAAGACACAAAAATCGTTAGATAAAAATATGAGCAAACTGGATTTCACAGCACATTAAAGAGATCACTCACGAGGATCACCTCAGAACTACAAAACCTACTAATGTTATACTACATTAGCAAGCAGATGATCAAACCCCAATCATCATCATCATTATCACAACATCATCACTACGACATTTCTTAGTTACTTTCTATTACTGTGATAAAAATCACTGACCAAAACCAACTTGAGTAGGAAAGGTTTTGTTTTTTTATTGAATTTTTTCAATTTTCATAGCATCTAGTTTGATGATATTTAGATCCCCTCGTCTATCTGCACCTTCCCCCACTTCCCTCACCCAATTTAAAGAACTCACAGGGGAAACCTCTCCCAAGCTTCCTGACCAAGTCAATGCAGGCACCATACTGCTACCGTCAAGCAGAAGACCCAAGATAGAGGCTTAAGCCATAAGTACCAAACAGATAGAGGAAGTTAAGAACTAGCCCCCACATGAACATTAGAAACACATCTGCTGAAAGAAGATGACTTGAACACAAAGAAAGAAAGAAAGAAGAAAGAAAGACTCAAACAACAAATTCCAGATGCACAAATCCCAATGCAGAAATAAAACTGTCATGAAAAAACAAAATAACATGTCTCCTCCAGAAAATACAAATCCCATAGTACAAGTCTCCTGTGAAAATGACCTGGAAGAAATTCTAGACAAGAATTCAACAGAATGATTATAGCTATGGTCAAAAACTCAAAAGATGACAAAGCCAAAGAGGTGAAGGAAATGAGGAAGTCAGTGTACGTAATGCAAACAGAGATTGAAGTGCTGAAGGAGAAATAAACAGAAATGATGCTGGAAGAGAAAACCTCAGTGGGCCAATTTAAAAAGCCTCAGTGGAAAGCCGTACTAAAGAATGGGTCATGTTGAAAACAGAATCGGCAACGGATGACAAATCTGAGGAAGTGGATCACAATAAAAGTCAAGGAGAAATTTAAAAAGCAATATGAAAGGAACATGGGAGTGTTCTGGGCAACCTTGAAAAGACTTAGCCTTCAAATTGTAGGTACAGAAGAAAGAGAAGAATACCACAGTGGAGGCATAAAAATCTTTTCCAGTAAAATCAGAGAAGAAATTTCTCCAAAGCTAGAAAAAATGATGTCCACTCATGTACAAGAGGCTGACTGGCAGAACACCAAACAGACAGGACCAGAAAAGAAATTCTCCATGACATATTAAAGTTAAAACATAAAACACAGAATAAAGAAGGGGCATTGAAAGCTGAAAGAAAGATCAAGTCAGAAAAGACAGGTCCATCAGAACAACATCCGAACAGAAAATAAAAATCCAAAAGGACCTGGAAAGGTGTGCTCCAAGCCCTTCCTGAAAGAACACGCTGTTAACCCAGGCTAATAATGACAAAATTATTTATTAAAATTGAAGGAAAAATAAAAATTCCCAAGGTAAAAACACAAAAATGATTGATGGGTACTAAGTCAACTCGGCTGAGGATAGCACAGAGAACACTTCAGCTTGAAGAGGATGGGAAATGCACTGAAGGAGTCACAGGGAACAAATAAACAACCCAGGACAGGTAATCAAAGCATCTGACAAAACACCACAAATCCACAAAGTAACAGCAATTAATACACGTCTTTCAATAATAACACTGAATACTAATGGCCTTAATTCCCCAGTAAAGAGACACACACCAACAGATTGAATTAGAAAACAGATTCCAAGAAACACTTTCAAACATCGAAAATGACACTGCTTTAGGGTAAAGAAATGAGTAAAGTGTTCTGAGCAAATGGAACCGAGAAACAAGTAGATCCAGTAATTGTAGTATCTGGAAAAATAGATGTCAGACTAAAGCCAGTCAGAGGAGATAAGAACAAACACTTCATACTCATAAAAGAGAGCCTACCAGCAGAATCTTAAAATCTTAAACATGTATGCGAAAGGGCAACCAATCCCACTAAAAATACTATTAGATATAAACCCACAGAGAAACCACAACCCAGTGACAGTGGGTGACTTCAATAACCCCACAGTCACCAATAGGCAGGTCCCCAGAAAAAAACAATTCAACAGTGAAACTCAGGAATTAAATGACATTATAAATCAAAAGGACTTAATTTATATGTATAGAACATTCTAAACAAACTCCGAAAAATACACTTTCCTTTCAGCAGCCATAAGACTTTCTCCAAAGTCGACAACATGTTAGGATACAAAGCAAGTATCAATAACTACAGGGACACTGAAATAACACCTTGTGTTCTAGGCAATTATAAAGAAATAAAGGGGAGTTCAACAGTAATGAAAGCTACAAATAGTACACAAATCATGGAAAACAACACACTATTAAGTCAAAAAGTGAGATGAAATAAACCCTTTCCTCACCAAGTTGCTTTTAGTCAGAATGTTTTATCACAGCAACAGAAATGAAACTAAAACAAATGGTCACCAAGAAATTCATTTTTATAAATATAATAATGTCACCAGGCAAAATTCAGCTTTTACATCAAAGAGAATAAAGATTTACTTTATTCCAGAGCTAAATATGAGTGACCATGGCCCAGGAATATGGATCAGGATGTGCAGAATAACGTGTTCCATTGAAGAAGCACTGACACGGGCTTATCAGCCACCGCATAAACAAAATTTGGTCAAAGGGAAAATAAAAAGAATTCCTAGAATTGAATGAAAATGAAAACGAAACATAAATATGAGTGACCATGGCCCAGGAATATGGATCAGGATGTGCAGAATAACATGTTCCATTGAAGAAGCACTGACACAGGCTTATCAGCCACCGCATAAACAAAATTTGGTCAAAGGAAAAATAAAAAGAATTCCTAGAATTGAATGAAAATGAAAACGAAACATATTGAAATCTATGGGACACCATGAAGGCCATCCTAAGGGGAAAGTTTACACAGCATTAAGTTCCAAATCAGAAAATTAGACATATCACATATTAATAACTTGATGATGCACCTGATTCCTTAGAAAAACCACAAACAATCCCTCAGGAAGGGCCAGATGGATTTAGAGCATTTGTATATTAAATTATGAACTAAAAATGAAAGTTATATATAATTCAAGATATTGTGCCAGTGATGACAATATGCAGATGTTATTCGATTGTGATCACAATTAAATTAACTAAAATACACTAGCTCTCGTGTTGTATATTAGATATCAAGAACTTGTTACTCTTACAACTAGAAATTTGAACCATTTTACCCAGGTCTTCTGAATCCCTCCTGAGTTGGTGGAAATGTCCATTTGCTCTGAAGTTCTAGGAGTTTACCACTGTTTAGATTTCACACATAAGTGAGACCATACGGTATTTGTCTTGACATGCCTGTCTTATTTCACGTAACTTTCTCCAGGTTTATCCTGCCATCACTTTTAAATTCTAGATAGCATTCCATTGTGTATCTATGCCATTTTATCCATTTATCCACCTCTTAGTGGACACTTAATTCTATATTCTTGACTATTGTGAATAATGACACAATAAAAAATGAGAATAAGGCATTTGTTTGGTGGCTCAGTGGGTAAGAACATTTGTTGGGTAAGCAAGAGGATCTAAGTTCAAATCCCCAGGACCCATGTAAAAAGATAAGTGTGGTCGCTTGTGCCTGTACTTCCAGTGCTGGCAGGGATGGTGGAGAAGGAGGATCACTAGAGTGTGCTGGCCACCAACCTAGAGTCTGGTTCAGTTAGAAAAACAGAAGGAAATAAGGGACATATTAAAAGAGCAGGGCACACTACACCTCCACACATGCCCATATGTGTACACACATGTACTTACACACACACACACACACACACACACACACACACACACATACACGCACACACAAATGCACAAGACTTTGACAGGATCACTTCATTCCCTTTGGATATATGCCCCATAGTGCGATTGTTGGATCATCTTGTAGCTCTATTTTTAATTTTCAATTTTATTTTTTATTCATTTTCATTTTTTATGTGTATGAATGTAGTATCCTGCATATATGTAAGTGCACTCATTTCATGCAGTGCTCATGGAGATCAGAAGAGGGTTCAGATCTCCTGAAACTGGAGTTACGGATGACTGTTCGTCATCATATGGGTGCTGGGAACTGAATCCAGGTTCTCTGCGAAATGCTCTTAGCCAATAAGCGATCTCTCCAGCCCATCTATTTCTTTAATTTTTGACAAACCTTCATATTTTTTCCCATAATGGCTACACTAGTTTACACTGTGCACAGGTATCATTTCCCAGTACCTCACTAACAATTTCTCACTAATAATTTCTTTCATATTTTGGATAATAGTAACACTAGCAAGTAGGAATTAGCCTCTCATTGTGCTTTTAATTTGCATTTTTTTTTCATAATCAGCAACATTAAGCATCACTATTTGATGCACCAGTTGGTCATTTGTATATCTTCTTTGGAAAACATCAAGTTTCTTATTTAAGCTAATTTTAAAGCCATGTTGTCTTGCTATTGGGTTAATTTCTTATATATTTTGGACAGCAACTTCTTATCAGAAATATGGTTCACAAATATTTTCTCTTCTGTTTTTTATTTTTTATAGTTCATTTTAATAACAGTTTATTATTTGAGAATTTCACACAATGTATTTTGATTATACTCAGACACCCTTCACCATCTTGTCTTGGACCCAGTCCCATAGCCCTACCCCTTCTATCTTTCTCTCTCCCTCTTTCTCCTCCCCCTTCCATTCATCATTTTCTTCAGAAAAGCATAATCTCTCTCCTTTTCTTCTTCGTATCCCTTTTCTAAGCATGCTTTCCATAATGCTTTGGGCTGCCCTAACTTTCTGCACCTCTTTACATTTTCTATAAAGCTTCCTTCTCCCCACCAAGTGGCTGCTAGTTGGCCATGTGTCAGACTTCCACGGAGGCTCTAAACCAGCATGGCTTCTCCTCTCCATTCTCCTCTTCAAGGCGCAGCTGAGATTCACAGTTTACCTGCCCTGAGGATTTTTCTTTAAGTTATAATAAAATTATCCTAAAGCTTCTGTTTCAGTCCATTCTTGGAAACAGAGTCCAACAAGGTCCTGGGAACCTGCTCAAATGATTCTACAGCAAAGGTGTCAGCATATACAAGTCCCATGCAAACTCAGGCAGACAATAACCCAGCATAGGACTGGGGAAATGAACAGCAGACCTTAATCTTATCTGTAGGAATATTGGCAACCAATTGCTGGTAGATGAAGAAGAGCTGATCTTTCTAAAATAAAAGACTCTAGGTAGGCTAAGTGGATGGACTTGTACTGGGGAATGGCTGGGGACACTTGCAACCCAGTGGGCCTTAAGAGGGATGACCGAGTATATAGGCTCCAGTTGGGGGAGCTAGGAGAGGGTGTGGGGTTGGGGTAAAAAGATGACTAAGATAGTTTGAGTTGTTCTATATGAAATACATAAAAAATTCAATTACAAAAAAAGAAAGAAGAATGAGACTAAGAACTCACTAGGGGACATTGTTTCTACCCTTTATCATCCAGAGGCAGAAAAGAGGCAGCAGTGGGTTGACTAGGGCCAGAAGAAGGGATGGGGCTGACCATCAAGCTTTGGGATAACTTCCTGATGTTGATGGGGGGATATTTTGACTTTTGTCAAAACTCATCCACTTAAAATGGGCTCATATTACTTTATGTAAATGTTTCCCCATGCAAATTACTGAAACTTTTTAAATGGCATTTATATCCAACACAGATATAAAGTTAATATTTCGTAAGAAGATTTCAAAATATGTTCAAACTTAGCAAAATATTGTAATTTGTTTTCCTTGAAATAAGTTATCTGAACAAAACCTCTTATTATTGAGAAAGGAAAACCGAAGTTTCGAATTCTTCCAAATGTAAACTATAAGTTCAAGGACTGTGCAAACACACTGGTTAGGAGGTCTGTTAGGGTAAGTGAAGCAATGTCTCTGTAACTACTATCCTTCACAAAGGGTTTCGGGCTATGAGAAAAACAGGACAGATGGAGGATGTGCCTGGCTCTCATCACTCAGGCCAGCCTGTTACAAATGTGGATTCTAGACTCTGTCCCCGTTGTCGCTTTGGGCCCAGGCCTGCTCCCGCTCTTCTGCCTCAGATCTCTGAACTAGCTTCCTAACCCAGACTAGCTCAATCCTCCAGTTTAGTTTGTAAGACCCTCCGCAGGCTGCCCTCAACTCCACCTTGCCCTTGGCCTCCTGATTTGCTTGCCACAGGCTTGCTTACTACCCTGGTGAGTCAGGTGCCCCCCTCCCCCACTGCACCTTGATTCCCCTACACCCTGAACAGCCCCACTCTTTCTTGGCACTCTGTCTCCCGATTCCCGCCTCCACCCCACAGATCTCTGGACTTTCCTCTCCGTCCAGATCCACCCAATGTTTCCTGCACCCGGACTATCTCAGTCCTCCAGCTTTGTTTGTTAGACACTCCACAGACTACCCCGACCCCATCTTGCCCTTGACCCCCTCATGATCTTCCTGCCACAGACCTGCCTACTACCCGGCAAGAACCTGAAGCACCTGCCAACTTTCACTCCTGAGCAAAAAGCAACCAACCTACTGCAGCAATATAAACAGAACCAAACACCAACTAAACAAAGGCAGAATAGAATTCTCATCAGACGTACAACCGACAGAAGGCATCCATACGCTCAAATGGCAACACAAAACACAAAGAATATGAAAACCAAGAAATAATAATCATAAACGTGATCAAAGTACTTAAAGAACACACAAACAGGTCAGAGAACTCAGAGAGGATAAGCATAAAGTTGTAACCGAAGCTCAAGAAAATACTAATATGCAGCTGAATGAAACAACAACAACAAAATTAGGACTTGAATAGTGAATTCACAAAAGACACAGACAGACAGACTGAAGAATATTCAAGCTGAAATGAAGATGGAATTGAAAAACTCAGTAAGTCCATTTGAAATGGACCTAAAGACAAAAACACACGGTCATTTCAATAGATGCGAAAAAAGCCTTTGACAAAAATCTAACACGCATTCATGTTCAAAGTCCTAGAGGGCATTGGACTGGAGGGAACGTACCTCAACATAATTAAAGCTATATACAACAAACCCACAGGCAACATCATTTTAAACAGAGAAAAACTGGCAGTATTCCTATTAAAATCAGGGACCAGACAAGGCTGTCCATTAGCTCTACTTCTTTTCAATATAGTGCTTGTAACTCTTACTGGAGTAATAAGACAAGAGAAAGAAATCAACTGAGTAATAACTGGAAAAGGAAGTGGTCAAATTATCACTAATTGTAAATGATATGGTATTATGTACAAGAGGTCCCAAAAATTCCACCAGCAAACTACTAGAAATGACCCATACTTGCAGTAAAGTGGCAGGTTACAAAATCAACTTACCAGTAACCTTTCTATATACCAACAACAAGCAATCTGAGAAAGCATTCATGGAAACCCTCCCGTTCACAATAGCCTTAGAAATATCTAGTAATAAATTTGACCAAAGTTATTAAAGATGTCTTTAATGAAAAATTTAAATCTTTAAAGAAAGAGGTAGGGGAAGACACCAAGAAGAAAGGACTTATTATGCTAATGGATTGGTAGAATTAATATTGTGAAAATGATAGACTTATCAAAAGCAAACCATTGATAATGTAATACCAATCAAAATCCCATGACATTCTTCACAGAGCTAGAAAGAAAAAAACAATTTAAAATTCATATGGAATCACAAAGGACCCCAGATAGCCAATGTAATCTTGAGCACAAAGAACATGCTGGGAGGATCACCATACCAGATCTCAAACTATATTAGAGTTATAGTCATAAAAACAGCATGGTACTGGCACAAAAACAGACATATAGATCAATGAAACATAATAGAAGCCCCAAACATGAGTGCATGCAATTTCAACTACTTGATATTTGACAAAGGTGCCAAGAACACGCAATGGAAGAAAGACAGCATCTTCAACAAATGGTGCTGGTAAAATTGGATCTCCACCTGTAGAAGAATGCAATTTGACCCTTATCTTTCACTCTGCACAAAAGCCAACTCCACATAAATGGATCAAAGACCTCAATATGAAACTTGAAACTCTGAAACTGTTCGAAGAAAACATAGGCAGCACCCTACAAGATGTAGGTGTAAGAAAGGACTTTCTAAATCTAACATCAGTTGTTTAAGCATTTAGGTCAACAATGGGACCTCATTAAACTAAAAGGCTTCTGTACGGCAAAAGAAACAACCAAAAAAGAGGAGAGGAAACCCACTGATTGGGAGAAATCTTCACCTGCTACAAATCTAACAAAGAATTAATATCCAGGATTTACAAAGAACTCAAAAGCCAAAGACACGAGGAAATAAATGACCCAATAAAAAGATGGACTAAGAACCTGAACTGAGAGTTCTCAAACAGCCAAATACACATGGCTGGAGAGGTCATAGATCCTAGAGAAAAACCTCTCTGTGTCATATATCTATACAAATGAAATTTCTTAGTGTGTGTGTATGTGTGTGTGTATGATATTGTATGTGTGCACAGATATAAAATATGTATGTGTGAGTCAATTTTCCATTACTATAACAAATGCATGGGATAATCAATGTATGAGGAGATCATAAACCACAGTTAGATGAACTCGAAGGATGCTGGTCTCCCCACTACACTGGAAGCTTATCTTGATGGGAGAGAGTCCCAGCAGAAAGAGTTATACATTGTCAAAGACTTCTTTATCCTTCTTTTCCTACTCAGAAGGCTGCACTTTCCTCCAGAAGATGCAACATTTTTCTCTATCAGTGGGGGGTGAGAATAGAGCTTCTGCTTCCCCCAGGATAAGGATTTTGAGAGATGATAAAAGAGTTCCCTCCCTTCCTCCCTAGTCAGCATCTCCTTCCCTTCCCCCTTCTCCTCTCTCTTTTTGTTATTGTCTTACTGGTTTGTTTGCTTGTCTGTTTTGAGACAGTGGCTCTCAGTGTGGCCTAAGCTAGTCTTTGGCTTGCAACCCTCCTGTTTCCTTTTTAACATTTCTGAAACTTGTTGGCATGGAAGTCCAGTTAATAAAGCAGTTTCTGATTGTAGAAAACATCTCAGATCTCAGTCTACTGTGTATGGAGAAAGATAGGAATGAAATAATCAGGTATTGTTCTGATTGACTTCTTAAGGGTTTATAGTTTCATTGTTAAGATAAGCTGCATATTTATAAAAAAGAAACAACTAGATGGGAAAAATATGATAGTATTATAATCTTTGAAAGGGAACACAGTGTAGGCTGCTGTCTTTCCAATATCTTTATGGAATGAGAGTCCTTGGGGTTCGGCTATGGAAACTAAATAGTCTCTATTGAGACTCTATTGAGTCTCTATTCTCTAGTGTCTCTAGGTAAGACACTGGAGAAACCACTTGTAGGAAGGAACAAACTGCGGCAGGGGCACAGAGACCAGGATCATATTCAGGGGGTAAGGCTCAGGTTACTCTTCAATGTAGACTGGACCAACCAGGTAAACCTTCACAAATCTTGACGGCAGAGACTCTCTCTCTCTCTCTCTCTCTCTCTCTCTCTCTCTCTCTCTCTTTTGTTTATGTGTGATATTGTATGTGTGCACAGATATAAAATGTGCATTGTGAGAGTCAACTTTCTATTACTATAACAAATGCTGAGATAATCACCTTATGAAGACATAAGATTTATTTTGACTCATTGATTTGGAGGTTTCAGAACATGATATATTGGCCCCTTGCTTTTGGATTCCTGGTGAGGGAGCACATCATGGTGAAGAGGGTGCAGTAGAGAAAAGCTGCTCACCTGTGACCAAGAATTAAAGAATGGAAGATGGTGCAGCAGTCCACATACCCCCTTCAAAGGTCCGGCCCCACTGATCAGGGCTCCCAGCAACTCCCATCTTATAAAATTCACCTGTGCAATAAATCATGCTCTGAGGACAAAACCCCTTAACCTATTGGTCTTTTCCTACCATAGCTCTCATCTGAAAGTCATTCAGTAGTTTCCTATAAAGTTGTATCCACTGACAGAATCTCTAAGTGTGGCTCTTAGCTAAGTGACGGGGAATGAAGACAAAAGGCTTATGGGCTAACCTAAAGCTCTGAGGAGCTGGAGGGATCATTTCCTCCACACTAACCAACCTGCACTGTATAGAAATCACATCAGATTTATTTTCTTGTAGAAATGGGAATGCTCTAAATAAAATTTATGTGCATGTTGATAGGTAGTGATTTATGAAATATGGAAATTATATTATTAATCTAATGAATTGTAAGCAGAGAAATACATGCAAGCTTGGCATAGATCATTCAGAAGAAAATTGCTTTCAAATCTGTCCCAGTTGTAGAAATTATTCTTTATATCCTGATTCTTCTTGCATGAATTTTGGTTTCCCAGAGGCTTCTTCCAACAAGTAGGTGTCCATAAAACAAAAATTTAGAAGTTCCTTGACCACAAGAATTCTGTTTTGAAATAAAATTTAATTTTCACAGCATATGTCCAAAGAACCACTATGGCTAGCCACAATCATCTTAAATTAATTTTCTATCATGCCAGACAAGGAAACCTCAATGCATATTTCATGTAATTTTTGTATATTTAAGGGAATTTTTATCCATGTGTTTTTCATTCATTTGCATTTCTATCATCAAATATTAATTTTTGAGTCTTGTTATGTAGACCTAATTTTAGCTGTTTTCTCAATAAGGTATGTTTCAAACATTTTTTTCCTCTTAGGAACAGGAAGACTTATTTGATGAAAGACAGAGGAGCTCGAGGATGCAAAGCTTCATATTTGATCTCTACTCCAAAGCTCATTTGACTGGCATGGATAGAATTACTGCCTTCCTTAGAAGAGCTGGGATCCTCAAGGAAGTCTTGCCAAAGACTAAACAACCAGGAGGTATTGGCAATGGCTGGTGGATGAAAACTTTAGAAAATAATGCAGAGCTTTTCAAAAGCATTGGCAAAGTCTTGCATGAAAATTAAATTCCGCCCTAATATTTAGCATGTCTAAGTCTGTTGATGCCCGGAGAGATTACACTAATACAATCTAACATTCTGTCTGAAATGTTAGAGAGTTGGTTAAAGATAGACCTCAGACACTTCTAATTTCCCAAGGATTCTCAAATGCAGCTCTCCAAGAAAAAATTTGCTTCACATCCTTTACACGTTATAATCATGCTACATGCCTTCTAGGGGAATATTCTCTTTTTGCTGGGTAAGATATATTTTTGTGAGTCTAAAATTTTCATTTGATGCAATTCAAGGGAAATTCTTCAATCTCCTGACACCCCTTGGATCTGATCAACAAATCTAATTTTTCCATCATTACTTTTGTGATTTATTCACTTTAATCTTTACAGTCTTTTTTTTTAATCAAGAAGACATCTGAAACAACAGCATGTGAATATATAGAAAGAAAATAGAGATGGGCATTAATTCAGTGATGTTAGTCATGCTAGTTCAGGAAAGCACAACACACAGAGGTTAAGGAACTTGACTGTGATAACATGGATAGTAAGAGAAATGCAGAGCTGAAGTTGGAGGGTTAGAACACAGCCCATCTTTTTGAAAGCTTTGGTTGATACTTCCTCTGCATATAATAACAAGCCTTGCACACTGTTGTGGTTTGTGACACTTGTCCTGAATGCTAGCAATAAAAACCAATCTAGAGTATGTTCTTGAGAAAAAAAAAGTAAAGACATTTCAAAATGGAACAAGTATGGTTATCCAAGAGTTAGAGGATGGAACGGAGCAAGGAAGGTACAAGTAGAAGGTGGAAGGGTTTCAGATTCCCCTAGCCACAAACTTCGTATTTGGCAAAAAAGCACTTTATCTAACACGGCCCAGGAACAAACTTTAATTAACCCAGGTCACCCACATTTCATTTGTTCTGTAGGATTGCTGCTAATTTATGGGGAATTAGATCTTTGTCAGAGACAAACTTCGTTTTATTTTTAATAAGAAAAAGTAAGAATTAGCTATAGCTATTAGGCTATAAGATGCTTGTAGTTAATAATCAACATCTCCTTTGGATGAATTTTTGAAAGATTTAACTATTTTAAATGGAATACTATTATTTTAAAATATATTTATTTTTATTATTTTCATTTTATGTGTATGTATGTATTGCCTGCATGTATGTGTGTGCACCCATGTCTTGCAATGCCGTGGAGGTCAGAAGAGAGCTTCGGTTTCCCATGGAACTGGAGTTAAGGACGGTACATAGCTGCCATATGGGTGCTGGGAATTGAACCTGGGTCCTCTGCAAAAGCAGTCAGTGCTCTTAACCACTGAGCCATCTCTCCAGCCCTGGAATATTATTATTTTAATAAAAGTATTTAATTTTATGAAACTGAAGGAAGCCTATTTTTAAAATCAACTCAGCCAACTTAACGATCTGAGATTTTTGTCTCACTTTTAATTCATATCAAACAGAAATGAAATATCTTAGATTTTACCTTTTTTTCTCAAGAACATCCTCTAGCTTGGTTTTTATTGCTAGCAATTAGGACTAGTGTCACAAACCAACACAGTGTGCAAGACTCGTTACTGTATTTAAAGGATGACTTGTTTCAGCCTTGGTACAGATGCTGCTTTCGAATGTTTCTGGAGGCTCCAGGTTTCCAGGATTGGTTTAATGATGAGATGAATCTTAAAGACTTTCACATATTTTTCTTAGCATAATTGAAACACAATGGATTGCCGTAGATGAGGAACAGCTGACCCTCCTGGAACAGGGACCTCTGGCTGACTAGATTTACCAGAAGGGCAGACAGGGGGGAATGGATGAGGCTGCTGACAACACAGTGGACAGTGACAGAGATGGCAGAGTATGGAGCCTCTAGTGGGAGAGGAAGTCTGTCTATCTGACGAGTTTGTATTCATGCTCAGATGCTGAGGAGCTCAGAAGGTGGGTGACTGTGACCAGTGATAGTCATGCATATAGAGATTAGAAA
>NW_008347401.1:208798-226222 GCF_000622305.1 Nannospalax galili | reverse complement strand
TTCCAATTTTAAGTGAAAACAGTTTAAAAATAATTTACTTGAAAACTCTATATTTAAGTAAAATGAGAAGTAGTTTTGTTATGAGAAAATGACTTTGTGTGTGAGAAGCAGAGAAAACTAGACTGAGTAAGAAATATTAATATTTACCAACTGCAAAAAGAAGCATAAAAGATAGAAAAAGAAAACAGTCATTAAAACATTCTATTTATTATTTTTCATGTGTATTTGAGTCTCTCTACAGCAAATGAGAATAAAATTTGAGGGAATCTCAGGGAAAAATTTCAGGGGAAAATATGTCCTTTGTTCTTGTGTCTCTCTAGTTTTAAGATTATTAGTCATATTATTAGACAAATTTCCATGTTCCCTTAGGCATCCTTCAATACATGACAATAGGTAAACCTGTTTCAACCCTTATTTATTTCTCTATGTGCCAGTCTAGCACATGATCACACCACAGCACACACATACAAATAATACACATGCACACACACACACACACACACACACACACATATATATATATGCATACCCTTTTGCTTCTAAGAGATTTTTTGGTTTTGTAGGTAAATAAAATCATTGTTGGAAATCTATAAATTCAAACTCTATTATAGTGCAGGGCCTTAGTAACTAGAGCAGGTTAAATACTATTTCATTATCTAAAATTGATATTCTTAAAAAAAAAAGACTTGTTTTTTTATGTGTATGAAAGTTTGCCTGCATGTATATGTGTATAGAACATGTCTACCTGGTGCTGGCAGGGGCCACAGAGGGTGTCAGATTCTCTGGAACTAGAGTTGTGGATGGTTGTGAGCTACCATATAGGTGCTAGGGAACTGAACCCAGGTCCTGTGCAAGGGTAGCAGGTGGTCTTAAATGATGAACCATCTCTCCAACCCCCAAAATTAATGTTCTTATTGGTTCAAGTTCATTATTATAGCTGGATTGTCTCTGAAACTAAAACTCTTAACATTAACACAGGCTGTTTCTGCATGCCCTTCTCTTACCTTTGTTGCTCCTGGTGGTTTCAAGACTGCATGGTTTTGATCCTCCATCTCCTTTCACCTGTCTTAACTGTGTTTTCTGGGCACTGATTATTTTCTTGATGACCCTGCTTGGAGATATACACAAAGTTACTTAGCTTACTAGTCTTTTAAATAGTATAAGGTTTTCTTTTTCGGTTTAAGTTGGAGTACGGTTGGTTTGGCAGACAGATCAAGGACCCTGAAGATTTGTGTGTATGCTAATTATGTGTTTGTGATTTTGATGGCCATTGAAGCATTGTTCAAATGGATTAAAACAGAGTCTTTCTGGGGCTGAAGAGATGGCTTGCAGGTTGAAAGCACTCGTCATTGTTGCAAAGGATCCAGATGTGGCTTCCTGCTCCCACCTGGTTCTGTCGCCCCTGCTCACAGCTTCCTGTAACTATTTCCTGGGGGATCTGACACTTTCTTCTGGCCTCCAGGGGCATCTACATGCATATGGTGCACATGTGTACACTTAGGCACATATACATACTCACAAAAATACAGTAAATAAATAAATAAACCAACTTTTAAAGTCCAGGGATGGGGAAGTGACTTCCCTTGCCCACACCTTTCTGTACTGTTGGTATTTGAAAAAGATAAGAGTTTTTGCTTTATAAAACAACTACTTTTTGAGTAGCAGCCAAAGAAAACTTGTATCCTGAAAACAAGGCTGAACAATAATGAGCTCTGTGTATAAAATTGGACTGATGTAAAGGCTTAGAGGAAGCAGTTTCATTTTTACTGTTTGGCTTTGGACAACTGTAACTGGAGGGCAAAAAGGCACTCCCACCTCAGTCTCAAACAAGTTCCTCTCTCCTGGAGATGGAATCCCTGGAACAAGATCACAGCCATGTATCCCATGCTCATAAATTAGAGCACAGGATAGAAAGATGAACAGACAGTTAATGAAAAATGGTTATTAAATATTTAAGAGCGAATTAGCCTCATTCATAATTTAATCAGTTTGTTGGATAATGTCCATTGCTGTCTGGACTCTGGGAACACTTAGGTAGTACGCATGAGGTTATAAACTGCCACAATTTTTCTGGTGGGTGCTCCCACAGTGTGCATCAAAAATAAAAGCATACATTCCCTTTTGATGCAGCAGTTCTTCCAGGAAATTATACTTAAGGAAATAACTGGAGAAATGAGTAAATACACATGTTCATAGCATTACTTATATATAAAGAAGATATCCTTATATATCTTAAATAGCCATCACTTATGCTGAGGAATGGTGTCGTCATACAGTGAAAGACACTACAGCCATTTACAGGAATGAGATAAATCTTTGTGTATTGAACTCAAATAAAAAAAAATTACTGTAATTGGGGGCTGGAGAGATTGCTCAGTGGTTAAGAACAGTGACTGTTCTTGCAGAAGACCTGGGTTAAAATCCCAGCACGCACATGGCAGTTAACTGTCTGTAACTCCAGTTCCAGGGGATCAAACAGCCTCTTCTGTCCTCTGCAGGCATTGCACAACATGAGTGCACTTACCTATGTGCAAGCAATACATGCATAAACATAAAATAAAAATAATAAATAAAATATTTAAAAATTTCGAGTGCTATTATTTCATGTCGACTGAAAACAAGCACATGATTTGGCTTCAAACAAAGACATACAAAATCCCAAAACAGCTTCTACTATGTAATTAAAACATGCTACAAGTGAGTATTGCATTAACACAATTTCACTGGGAGAGAAAGTATTTCATCCTGAAGTCAGAGGAAGTGTTGCTTAGTCTGGAGTCCTTTAGCTAGCGATGAGCAAAAATTAATTCATCTAGTTTGACTACGGTCTTCCAGATCTTATTAACTTTGCCAAGTTAATCCTTCAAGTCAGAATTTGAGAACCTGAGCTGCCTCATAAGAAAGTAAAGACGGATAAAATGGAAAGAGGGACCCAGGCACCACCAGCCGAAAAGATGCCATAGACTTAGTGTTGAGAAAACAGGGAGAGTGTTTATCATGAACTTAAAAGGACTTTTGTGAAGATATTTTCTGACCTAATTTTATGAGTGGTGAAAGGGACTTTGGAGAAGTGGCTTTCTAAATGATCATTTGATTAAAGATAGCGATTCATATTGATTTCAAGCTTACTGACTTCACTGCAGAACTCCCTGTCTTTCTGAGTTAAATATACCATCTTCTTCACCAGCAACCATGCCTCAACTGTTCCCTGGATTAGATCACTTGGATCATGTCATATACAGACATCTTTCTTTCTTTCCTCTAAGAGCAAATTCTCAGATGAAGGGGGAAAAATGTCATGGAATTACCTGCCTTCGAAAATTCTGACACAGAAATAAGATAAAAACAAAAGTTGGAGACAAAATTTAATACAATGTGGTTAAAAGTGACCATAAAAAGTAAGAGGGGAAGAAAAGTAGGTGGGGTGCCAGGTGTGGTGGCGCACACCTTTAGTCTCAGCATTCGGGAGGCAGAGGAAGGTGGATCTCTGTGAGTTCAAGGCCAGCCTGGTGTACATAATGAGTTCGAGGTCAGCTGAGGCTACAGAGAGACTCTGTTTCAAAAGAAATTTTTTAGAAAGTAGGTGGGGACTGAAAAAGTGACTCAGTGGGAGAAGTGCTTCCTGCTGAAACATGAGGACCTTATTTGAAATTGTCGGCACCCATGTATCAGACACTCATAGGAATAATAAATAATAACAGAAATGAAGTCAGGAGTGAGACAGGTTGGCAAATCCTTGAGGCAGTGGAGGTGAAATAGATCAAAATAAATTGTATACATGTTTAAAATTTCCAAAGACTATAAAAAATTTAATAAAAATTCAGGGTATGGCAGTGCAGCCTGTGATCTCAATGCTAAGAGGACAGAGACAGATTCACTGGCTAGCTAGGCTAACCTAAACAGTGAGAGACCCTATCTCAAAAGAACAAGGTGGAGAGCAATAGATTAAGACACCTGACATTGATCTCTGACACACACAAACACACGCACACACGCGCACACACACTGGGGGGGGGGTTGGCATGGTGGGAGAGAAAAGGTAGATTGAGGACTGCAGAGATGGCTCAGTGGTTAAGAGCAGTGGTTGCTCTTGCAGAGGACCGAGTTTGGTTCCCAGCTCCCACGTGGTAGCTCACAATCAACTGTAATTCCAGTTCCAGGGGATTTAATGTTCTCTTTAGGTCTCCATTGTCACCTGTACTCATGTGCATACACAGACACGTATGCACGTAATTTAAAAAAACAATAAAAATAAATCTTTGAAAGAAAAAAATGTAGGTGGATCATTTTCTCAGTGTGGGCTGCATTCTGCAAGTGAGGATCTGAGAAGGGGAAGGCTATACTTTGCCCTTTTTAATAGGGAATCTCATGACTGATATGCCTATAATGGAAGCAAGAAATATTTGGATTAGCAGCAATAAATCTGGAAATTCGTATTATTTTTAGAATTCAATGTCTGTATCTTATGTCACACATATAAGATAATGTCTCTACCCTGAAGACAGATAAAGGCATCAAATAATAAGCATACAGTTCAGACAGAGCTGGTCCCCGCAGATCCGGGCTAGGTTCTATCTTTGCCTAATCTGCTCATGGCTTCCAGGCTTTTGTTTACATTTCCCTCCTTGCTCATGAGAAGTACCAGCTGTTCTGATGAACAGTGAGTCAGACTGAGCATTATCTACTCATGGCGTTGTGGTATTCCACACACTTCCTCTTCATTCCCCTCCTTTTTTCAAGTTTCGATATTGGTTCCAATTTTCAGAGTACTGCAAGTGTTAGCAAGCGCCTGCACAACACTCCTTCCAAGGACTGATTGTGCCTCTTTTTCTGGATTCCTTGCTGTCCTATCTCTCCAGCTGTTTTGTTTTTGCTCCCTTTTTGTTTTTCCTTGTTCACATAGCCATGCCTTTGAACTTGTCTTTGAAACTACAGCTCAGATCCTTCTGTGTCCAATTGAATTATGGGCTCAGTTATAATCAAAACACACATTTTCTCTTTCTTTCTTTTCCTTCCTTCTTTAATCCATCCATCCATCCATCATCCATCTATCTATCTATCTATCTATCTATCTATCTATCTATAACCCCAGAAAACAAAACCAGGTATGAAATATTTGCACTCATTCTAGACTTGTGCAGGTCGAAAGTTCTGGAAATACTAGCCCCTGGGCTGCACAATCAGGCTGTCTGAGAAGCTTGGTGAAAAGCACAATCAGGCTGAGAAGCTTCGTGAAAAGGCATGTTTGGGGTCTAGTCTGTCACCCCACCTCCCTCCCTCCCTCCTCCCTCCCTCCTTCCTTCTCTTTCTCACTTTGAACCTTCCATTCATCATCGTTTGTTCTAAGTACTCTTTCATTTCCGCCCAGCTGAGACTATTCTCTTGTACATATTCTAAGACATGCTTTTTTCCCCCTTTTTTACACATTTCTAGAAGAATTTTTTTAAACAGCCTGCTTCTTCTTTGCCTGGAGAAAACCCCACATTCAGGCATGCTGATCACTCTACACAGGATACTCAGGGGCCTCTAGCCCTGCAGTGCTTCAACTCTCATAGTGAGGATAGCTGTGTACAAAGTTCTGTGCATGAGAAGTTTTGACTCTCTCTCTCTCTCTCTCTCTCTCTCTCTCTCTGTTTTAACCCAAACACCTTACTTTTTAAAACAGAGGTCTCTCTTTTTAGCAGAGACATTTTGTTACAACACAAAGAAACTGGGTAAACTTATTGGAAAGATTTAGTTCTGAACCATAGCTGCACATATGGTGGGGTCTGAAGCGATCTGTTTTCCTGTGATAGAAGCCAGTTTTGATCACCTATTTTTTGCATTTATTCTCTCCTACGCAGGAATCTCGGTTATTCAACTATATCCCACTTTTTCTTAATTATCTCTTATAACTCATTTTATCACTCCAGTACTTCAAAGTAGTTCAAGTCCTGCTCTTATGTCAGCAATTTGTTCTTGTTTATCTTCCTCTCTGGCTTCTCTCATTTACCAACGTGCACTATATGACTGTTGCCATCAGTTCTCCCTAAACTACTTTACATTGACACAGTGAATACACTGTCCAGGCTTCCTTGACCACTGAGTCATAAGTTTCTGGAAAAGGGAGAGCCCAGTACCTATCACAATATCTGGTGGAAAGGAGACCCTCAGTATTGGTTAAAATATATCTTTGGAAGACAACTTTATAGCTTAATGTAATAATAGCTAAATATAATTGCAAATGCACAACTATAGCTTTGGAAATCAGCATTCTTGTTCTCACTAAAACAAAAGAAAATCTGAGTAAAGCCTGAAAATCAAGTCTTCTTCACTTGTCAGATAACTGAGGTTACAGGTCAAATTGCCACCCCCAAAGTAGAAAGTGAACGTCAAGAGCATAGCAGCTTGCTGGGGAAAGAAGCCGTGCTGCAGCCAGCAAGAAGGCAGAAGTAGGAGGTCGCTGTCTTAGTCACTTTTCTGTTGTTGTGACAGAAACACTGACCCAAGCAATTTATAGAAGGAAGAGTTTACTGGAGCTTACAGTTCCAGGGGAATTACAGTCCGTCATGGCAGGGGGCATAGTGGCTGGAGGTGGCTGGCGCAGGAGCAGCAAAAGCTAAGCTCTTGCATCATCACACAGGCACAGGAAGCAAGAGGGCCACTGAAGATTGGCAGGCTTAGGAACTCTCTAAGCCTACCCCCAGTGACGTGCTTCCTTCAGGATAGCCACACCTTCTAGAACCTCCCAAAACAGTACCACCATCTGGGGACAAAATGTCCAAATACTTAGAGCCTATGGGGACATTTTCATTCAAACCAGCACAGTAACTGATTGCTCTGAGGAGATGGAGCTATTGAAGACAGTCTTCGGGAAGTTTACCACTCTATCACACTGGAGAAGGTCCCTTGTGATTTCAAAGTAGGAGGAAAATATGATCTTTGGAAATAAAGTTGGAACATTCTGTGTTCTCCTTGGCATGCTCTCGATCTTGTTAGGCAGGAAGTTAACTAACAATAGAGTCCCCAAAACAGTATGGAAAGAGTGTGGTTGCTGGTGGTCTACTCTGAGTTAGCTAACACTGGCTTCAGATCCTTGCCAGGGGACCACGCACAGTGCTGAGCCCTTTCCTTTAGTAAACTTCAATTTGGGGAGTATTTAAAGCTCTATACATATTCTTACATCTTATACACCTACCTGTAGCTAACAGGATTCTAAGTAAAATGGACTTCTGAGAAGGATATGCCACTCTCCTGGGAAGGTCCACCCTGCAGGAAAGCTTGGGATGGGATAGGACAGGGAGAGGAAGTACACGCCCCATGTCTCCAGGAGGGCCATTTCTCCACAGCTGGGTCTGCTCTTGTTCTACAATGCAGTCTTGCTTCCTTGCTTGCTCTAGCTGAACTGTTGATTGCTTTCTCTGCTACTGTGCTCTATCTGATTCTTCATGGGGGAGCACAAGAACTGAAGCAGTAGCTGAGGTTAAGACCAGAGGACACTGGAGATCTTGCCAATAACAGCCTCAAGAAAACTGTTTCCCAGAACCTAACCAACTTGACTTTATAAGAGCCTAATAAATTGGGAGGAAGGAAAACACCTCATATGAGCCTCTAGCAAATTTAAATGTTGGGGAAAAGAACTCCCAGGTAGTTTCCTCTAGTCTCATGGAAGGAACTTGAAGCTTAGGAGCAACTGTGAAGGCCACAGACCAGAGGGACCGGACCGCAAGACTGAAGACACACCTATTGATAAGTCTTCCTCATGTCTCACTGCCTTAGTGCATCAATAGAGCTCCTGTTAATGGAACACATTTATAGGTCCTGTGGAAGGAGAAAACTCTAGAGAGGCCCACACACTGCAGAGGAGGCAACATCAGGAATGTTACTAGGATTTTTGGCCTCTAATACAAGCTATAGCCAACAACAGACTCGATCTAACGCTTCTCTACAACAGAGTAAAACGTCAATAGAACCCACATACCCATTTTTTTTGCCTAATAAAATGTGACTTTCAGTGATGCTGCTCCAGAAAGTTCACACACATACATAAACACACACATGTGTGTGCACATACATATACAGTAATGTGAAGTAAGTATTAGAACCAGGTCAAATGTGTCAGAAATTTTGAAACAATTGGACTGATTCTATGAAGCAGGTATGACTGGCTCCTCAGTTTTAATAGACTGTAATGAAAACATGAGACACATGGAACAACACACGGGGGACATACACCGAGAGTGAGAGCTTACCTGAAAAAGAGCCACTGGGAAGTAGAAAATACAGTAACAGTCCCATTTTCGGATTTTATTCAATCAAAATTAAATGGTATATGCGATACTATAAACAATGAAATATTTTATCTTCGTTTGTAGTCACACAGAATTGGATGCAATCTAAGACTGCTGAATGGATTATTATATGTTATACATTTGTACTGCTAGAACCTTTTAGGATAAAATAATTATTCTATAATTGTTCAACAGACTTATTTATCAGACTTATTTACCAGACTTATTTAAACCGCTGAAGTCTTTGTTTTAAAAATGTTGTGGCAGTCCTGTGCAGCGCCGCACCATGGCGATGTTTGAATAAAGGCAGCCTGATGCTGCATCCATTTTAGCTAAGACGGAACCCCGGTGCTCCGAGAGCCTGTTCCTTCAGGACTCTCTGGCAACATTTTTCTTGAACGAGCACCTTCTTCAGTTGCTCTTTTGTTGAACTTGCGCATCCAGCATGAAATGTGAAAGGAAATTTACCAGTTTTTATTTATTACAAACAAATCAGAAATTTACCAGAAAGATTTTTCCCTTTCTGACCCCTACTCACCTAGAACAGCCCAGATACAAGCACAAAAATACGTTATCAATGCAATCCCTGTTTTTGCAACACAAATGGGATAATCTTCCTTGCTTTCAAGGACTGTTCAGCGATCCACTGCTTGCGGTGCTTGCTTGATAGGCAACGCACGCACGCACGCACACACGCACGCAAACATTTTATCACTGCAGTACTGAAAGCCCCTCAGTCTTCGTCGCTGGTCTGCCAATGACTCCTCGTTTATCTTGCCTTCACCTCTTTTTCTCTTTTGCTTCTGAGCCTCTGCTATGACTGTTGCTGTCGGTTCTTACTGACACTGAAACAATTCTGAATACACATTGTTCTGAATCAAGGGCAAGGATGGGTCATGAGGGATGAAAGCTACGTGCCCAGGTCTCAAGAGGAGCCCAAGGCCTCCTAAGCTTGTTTTACATTGTAAACTAGTTGACGTAGTGTTAAATGATCTCAAAACATAAGGTTAACTTTTTGGTTGCAAGGTTAGGTATAAACCGTTTGTCCAGCGCTTGTTCATACTGTGAAGGTCATTCCCCAAAAATGTGGTACTGAGATTGGCCCCAGAACCCAGAACGGGCAAGGCAAGCACATACCATTGAGCTTTTCTCACCCCTCCGTGTGAACAAGGAAGCAGATGTGTTTTGCTGCTTGCTTTTAAGTGCAATGCCTGTGGAGGTCAGAAAAGGGTTGGATCCTCTGAAATTGGAGTTATGGATGATTGTTAGCTGCCATGCAGATGCTGGGAACCAAACCTGGGTTTTCTATAAGAGCAGCCACTGCTCCTAATCACTGGGCCTCCTCTCCAGCTTCACTGATATTTTTTCCAGATTAGATATGAAGTATTAATAGGGTTTTAAAATGACTTAGAAAAAGTACTCTTTTTATAAACTCTATTTTTAAAAGATTTTATTTTTTAAATTATGTGTGTATGTGTGTATCTGTGTGTGGGTATGTGCTTGAGATTGAAGGTGCACACAGAGGCCGATCATTGGATCTCCCTGGAGCTAGAATTACAGTAAGTTGTGAGCCACTGGACATGGGAACAGAACTTGGGTCCTCATGAAAGAGCATTATGAATTCCTTTTTTGTGTGTGAAAAAGTCTTTATTTTTATTCTTATATTTTTTAGAAGAAGCATTTCACTACAGCTTTAACAATTTCCAGAGCAAGGACACATCTCTTTCAAAAGTGGCTGTAAATTTTTAGGTTCACAGTTGAATTAATAGGGTTATAAAATATTGAACTCAGTATAAACCCTACATTTCATTTTAAAATATACTGTTTCCTACTTTTTTGGGGGGGTCTTTTTGAAGCAGGGTCTCCCTGTAGCCCCAGCTGTCCTGGAACTCACTGTGTAGACCAGGCTGGCCTTGAACTCAGAGATCCACCTGCCTCTGTCTCCAAGTGCTGGAACTACAGGCGTGCGCCACCATGCCCAGCTTGTTTCCTACATTTTAAATGCTACTAACACTTAGATGTTTGCATATGTATCTTTAATCTCTATATATCTGATTATTAAAAAAATCCTTAGTACCTGAGTATGGATATAAAGTCATCAGGTAGATTTCAATGGTAATGTTTATCACCTCTACTAATTGACATGAACTAAATTTTTATGCTTTCTCCTCAAATACATCTTTTTATTTAATTTGTTGATTGTTTTGGTGTGTATATCATACAGAACCCACACAATCTTGTTCATCTATATACCCACTTCCCAAATGGCACCCTCCCATAGCCTCCCCCCTGACACATTGGAGCCCATATACTCTGTCATCCCTGTTACTGTCCACTGTGTTGGGACAATGGCCCCCAGCCATTCCCCAGTGTGTAGGAGGAAGTGCTAACAGGCCTGGTAAACATGCTATGGTGCATGCAGAACCGTTACTTCCCCTTAAGCCAACCTGAAATCTGCCTGACAGGGGAGAAACAGCTGACGCAAGAACACGTAATGAGAGAGACCGTGGAGAAAGAGACAGCGCAGCACGGAGCAGCCGAGGGACCAATGGGACACCAGGAGGGGGTATACAGGCATGCCCAATATCCTGCAATAAACGAGTCTGTTTTGCCACTGCCTGACTCCCAGAGTCTGTGCCACTGACTCTGTGCCTTCTTACCCCTACTTCCAAGGGGCTTGGGAGTGGCGGTAGCGACACCAGTGCATGTCCATCTGCTGAATCTAGTCAGCCTATCTAGAGATCTTTGTTTTAGGAAGATCAGCTCTTCCTCATCTAGTAGCAATCAGATGTCAATATTCCTTTAGATAAGATTGGGGTCTGCTGTTCATTTTCCCAGTTCTATGCTGGGAGTTCTGTCTGGGAGTCTTTTGGGCCACACTGGCCAACAACTCAAAGGAAGGTATCTCCTGTCTAGCACTGTTTCTTGTTATGTAGCCTTTAGCTATACATATGGACTCTTAAAAATTATATTGACCCCATTAATCTTTGGTTATACTTTCCTTTGGGTGTTTAAGACCCTTCAGTTGACCCAGACAAAACAATTTACTTTTACTCTTAAGGTCATTTGAGGATCTGTTCCTCAGGAGTCACATGGGCTTGGGAGGAGTCCCTGGCTCTTTTCTTTTACAGGTTCCATCTATGTGAAGATAAGTCAAAGGTCCTACTCAACCATGGCTGGCTTCACTTAGAAGCATGGAGGAAATGTTTCCTCTGTGTTGACCCCCTCCTCTTTGTAGACTGGACACTGGTTCAGGTCCATCTGGTGGGGTCTCCACAGCCTCCTTGATCAAGAAGACAGGTGACTTCCACAGTTATAGGACATTTTCAGAGATGCTCATAGTCCCCTGGATCTTAGTTGACCTAGGAAGGAAAGGAGCAAAAACTGTCCTTTATGTCCCTCTGTCCAAATTAGTACAGGCCTCATAGTATAGCTGTTAAACATCCAAGAAGGTTAGTTCCACAGTCTGGTACTTCTAATTACCATGTGCCATGTAGACAGAGCTTGGGCAAAGACCAAATGCTCTCAGATAAACCTTGCCTAGACATAAATTACATTCTTTGGTATGGTTGTATGTATAATTAGTCAGTAGGTTGTTGGCCTAATATGGTTCCCTCTGGTTTTTCAAAACTAGCCTGGCATTATTTATCTCTCTCATTGTCTGACCCTCCACTATGGTTTTCCCATTTAAGGTGCCCCCATTTTTCCCATTTCTCCCTTAATAATACCCTTCTCCTGTGGTCCTACCTCTCTTGAGCTCCTTCTTTCCCTTTATCCACTAGGTTCCTTATATAACTTTCCCTCCTCCTCCCTTTAAAATAGCCCTATTTTTATCCATATCTCCCTTATTAACACCTGTTTTCTACTGTTCTTCTCTTTCAGATTCTTTCTTTTCCTTTACCTCCCTGGTTCCTTAAGAAAAACATTGAGTTAACAAAAAAATTTAACAAGTTTCACTTAGCAAAAATACACCCAAAAGGAAATCAGAGTACAAAGAAAGCTTTAAGTCAAGGCCTCACCGATTCCTACAGTGTTAGTATTGTGTCTCAATACTCAAAACTATCTTTTAAAAAGGTTAAACTTAACCTAAAAGATTTTAAGTGAAAGTATAAACTAGAATGAATATGAGAAAGGCTTATCTTTGAATCAGGGATCTAGGACCTCTGAGTTCTCCAAAAAAGTACATCTCCCCAATCTGTTCACTGTGGTATGCTGTAAAAGTTCCACACTTAACATAAACTACTTCAGCTCAGATAACATCACTCTGAAGTATACTACTAAAATGTTAATTGAGAAAAGCAGAAGAAAATAGTTTTACTCAATATTATATGCTAGAAGAAAAGTTTGCATGAGAAACACTGTCAAGAGGACATTTTTTAATCCAGATTTCACAAACTCATGGTGCAAAGTGGGTCCCCCAGCTTCCTCTAGAGTTATAAAACTCCTCTTCACTGCTTATTGGCTGCCTGTGAAATACTTTTTTGATTGAAATAACTTGAATGTTCCTACAAAACTAATCATATCTGTCCATGCTGTTCTGACCGCTGTAGCCAGCCCCGTAACAGCTACTCACTGACTGACTCTCCAGGCCACTATAGGTGGCCTGGGCCTCTGATACATCCATGCCCTGCATCACCTGACTGCTATAAGCCCCATTGCTATCCCTGGCTACTGAATTCAGGAAGAGTTTTATGCTGCATGTTGGCCCTGTCCTTGTCATAGCTGCCACTGCTTCTTCCTAAGTGGGAAACTCAGTGTCAGCTTTGCCTGTCACTCTTCCATCAGGACCAATCTCAATACGAACTCTTGCAGGATTGAGTGGAGAGAAGAAATTGTCAAAGTCATTCTCTGTTGCTTTGCAGAGCAGCCTCCTCATGTGGACCCAGTGGCCGGTGGTGCTTTACACTGTGAACTCGCTGTCTCCATATCTGTGGTCATACATTCCTGAGAGACAATAGCTGAGATCACTCCCAAAAAGGTCAGTGGTGAAGCCATACCTATCGCTGAAGCTACTGTATTCTTCGTAGCCCCCATAACCTGTACTATAAGCAACAGACCTCATCCTATCCAGGCCTGCCTGCTTCACAATACCAATGTACCTCTGGGCTGTGCCAGGCTGCTCATAAGGCCCAGGCCTCTGCACCGACATGACCACTGAGCCATTGCTCCAGTCCACAGAGTGATGCAGGTTCAGTTACAGATTATTCAGCTAAAAGATTTTTTTCTAGGATTATACAGTTTGATGCAATATTGTTGTTAATAAAAAAAAATTAAATTTCCAATGGACATAAGTGTGTGTTATAAAATCAAAGGAGTATATATAAAAATTGAAGTCAAACTTTCAACAATTTTGGTCTATAAGTTTTGGACAAAGGCAATTAACAAGTGTTACTCTGAGCTGAGGACATTTAATTACTGATTTGAAATCCTCCAGAGTTTCTTTTTGTCTTTCCTGTTCCTGTCAGCTATCAAGTGTTTTGTCTGCATGTAAGTGCACCTATGTCATGCAATGACCACAGAGGCCAGAAGAGGGCACAAGATCACCTAGAGCTGAAGTTATGCAAGATTGTTAGCTATGTGGGGCCTAGGAACTGGACCTAGGTCCTCTGAAAGATTAGCCAGTGATTTTAAAAGCTGAGCCTTCTCTCCAGTCTCCATTTGCTTTCTTTTTTGATAGCAGTCAAATTCATTCGCGATTAGTACAAATAAATAGCAATTTAAAGTCAGTCTACACTTTTAAGGAACAATAATAATAAAATATGCAGCAATGTATTGGGGATATCATCAACTAAGTTTATGTAGCAATGAGAAAAAATAATAACCTCCCTAGATAAGTCATGTGGTAGCCTAGTACCAAAGTCATATCTTCAAACTTATTCCTTAGACATCCACACTTCAATGACACTTGCATTCGAATAACCCAGGATAACCCTGCAACACAAATCAGTTGCAGGTCACAGCTCTTTCCTTCTCAAATTTCAAGGCAGGACTCAAAGGTGCTGAGATTTCTTCCTCAGTTTTGCCTGGTAATTTGTACCTAATCAGTTATCACTTCATTAGTTGCAAGATCTTTGCTACCCTATGAGATATGACTTCACTTCCTCTCCTGACTTGAGTCACTGTCCTGAATCTTGACCCCAGATGTGTTTAGGACTATGCAGAGAATCATGATTTATATACTCTTGCTGAGGCCTCAGCTTTGATTGGTGTCTGGAGATTCACTGCTGTGCTCTTTCAACTGAATGAATGTCATCTCAACGCCAGTGTTGAGTACACCTGGGACAAAGACTGAGGTTGCTCCTGGATGCTGTGTCCAGGCATCTGGCTGGTTCCCAGAGGTCTGTCAATTTTTCTTGCTCTTGGTGTGATGCCCTTTCTCTGTTCTAGTTTCCAGTCACTGACACATGTATCTTATTACTAAACTTTTTGTTATATCAGGTATTATATGATTTTTGGAATCATATAATTGGCTTTTGTGAGTCAATTGAAAATCACACAAGTACTAGTAAAGCATCATTTTTTAAACTTAATAAAGCAGCCCACCCCAGGCCTCTCTCCTACCTGCAGGCCTCTCTCCGGGGTAAGTCCATTAAGCTCTCCACGCCTTTACTCCCCCAGCCTCATTCACCCTCCCATCTCTGCCACCATTCTCTCCTCCAAGTTTGGGCCCTGCCCCATTCCTTGTCTTGGGGCCACAGACACCTGGGGAACCAATACTGCTTCCTGATCCTTTTCATCCAGACCAACGGAGTGCCTTGTCTGGGCACCAGGAGCAATGCTTCTGGGCCTGGACCCACCCTCACCTCCTTCTGCTTCCCTGGGCCTACACCACCCACCAGCCTCTTTCCAAGGCATGGGGGCTGACCTTTCCTCTGCCTGAACTTTTGCATCCAGACTACCCAGCTCCTCACAACAAAACGTCTGGAACACACTGAAAGGGGTCCTTAGAGGGAAGTTTATAGCTCTAAGTGCCTACATCAAAAAATAGGAAAGAACACAAATAAATGACTTAACATGCAACTCAACACACTTGAAAAGCAAAAGCAAACAAAACCCAAACACAGCAGACAAGAAGAATTAACAAAAATCAGGGCAGAAATTAATGAAATTGAAACAAAGAAAACAATACAAAGAATCAACAGTTCTAAGAGCTGGTTCTTTGAAAAGGTAAACAAGATTGACAGACCACTATCCCAGTTAACCAAAAGAAAGAAAGAGCACCTCCAAATCAACAAAACCAGAGATGAAAGGGGAAACATCACAACAGACACCAGAAAGATCCAGAACATTATAAGGGAATACTTTAAAAACCTATATGCTACTAAATTTGAAAACCTAAAAGAAATGGATGGATATCTAAAGGCATGGGAACCACCAAAACTAAAATAGAAGAATTAAACAGCTTAAACAGACTCATAACACAAAAGAAATTGAAACAGTAATACAAAACCTCTCAACTAAAAAAAGCCCAGGGTCAGACGGATTTACAGTAGAATTCTATCAGACATTTAAAGAAGATCTGCATCTAATACTACTTAATTTATTCAAAAAAATAGAAATGGAGGGAGAGCTTCAAAATTCTTTCTATGAAGCCAGCATCACTCTAATACCAAAGCCAGGTAAAGATACAACCAAAAAATAAAACTATAGACCCATATCCTTAATGTTCATGGAGAAAAGTTCAGCCACCTGATATTTGATGAAGGGGCCAAGAACGTTAACTGGAGGAAAGACAGCATGTTCAGCAAATGGTGCTGGCAAAACTGGATCTCCACTTGTAGAAGAATGAAACTAAACCCCTTTCTTTCAGCCTGCACAAAAGTCAATTCCAAGTGGCTCAAAGACCTCAATGTAAAGCCTGTAACTCTAAAACTATTAGAAGAAAACATTGGGGAAAACCTACAAGATATAGGCGTAGGAAAGGATTTTCTGAACTGGACATCAATTGCTCAGGAAACGACATCATTTTAAATGGAGGAAAAACTGGAAGCATTCCCATTGAAATCAGGAACCAGACAAGGCTTCCCACTATCCCCACTTCTCTTTAACATAGTACTTGAGACACTTGCAAGAGCAATAAGACAAGAGAAAGGAGACAACCAAGGAAGCAAACAGAAAACCGACAGAATGGGAGAAAATCTAAACCAGTGACACATGCGACAGATGTTTAATAACCGGAATTTATAATGAACTCATAAAACAGAACCAAGACAAGAAGCAACCCAATTAAACGTGGAAAAGAAGAGATCAAATTATCCCTTTTGTCGATGATATTATATTACATCTAAGGGATGCCAAAAATTCCACCTGAAAACTCCTAGAATTATTAGCACGTTCAGTAAATTGGCAGGTTACAAAATTAACCTACAAAATTCTATAGCTTTTCTATTGACCAATGACAAGGAGTCAGAGAAAGAGCACAGGGAAACCATCCCATTCACAATTGCCAGGATGTGGGGAAAGGGGAACACTCATCCACTGCTGGTGGGGCTGCAAACTTGTTCAACCCCTATGGAAAGCAGTGTGGAGAACTCTCAAAAAACTACAAAGGATCCTACAATTTGACCCAGTTATACCACTCCTTGGCATATGCCCAAAGAACTCATCCTATTGCAGAGACACTTGTACATCCATGTTTGTTGCTGCTCTTTTCACAATAGCTAAGAGGTGGAAGCAACCTAAGTGTCCCTCAGTTGATGAGTGAATAATGAAAATGTGGTTCATTTATAGAGTGGAGATTTACTCAGCAGTAAAGAAAGATGAAATCATGAAAGTTGCAGGTAAATGGATGGAACTAGAAACTATTATGCTAAGTGAAGTAATACAGCCTCAGAAAAAAATCAGCATATGTTCTCCCTCATATGTGGATCCTAGAACCAGACTCTGATATATAGGTATGCAACCAGACATAACTGCAGGAACCAGGATAATGGAAAGGAACCAGGGCGGTAAAGGAAAAGAAATAACCTGAAAGAGAAGAACAGTAGGAAACAGGCCTTAATAAGGGAGTTATGGATAAAAATTGGGGTAGTTTAAGGGAGGGGGGAAGGAAGGGGATACAAGGAACCTAGGGGATAAAGGGACAGAAGGAGCTCAAGAGAGGTAGGACCATAGGAAAAGGGTATTATTAAGGGAGAAAAGGGGGGAAATCAAG
>NW_008347401.1:198176-207857 GCF_000622305.1 Nannospalax galili | reverse complement strand
CAATTCAATTTTAAACCTAAAACTTTACAGCCCGTTTTGAAAGATATGCATCTTAGCTCTGGAAATTGTTATTGAATATGTCAATGCTGTTGTAATGAAATGCCTCTTCTAATCATCTGGTTATGAAACAAATAATTTAAAAAATAATAATAATTAGTAGATGTGAAAAGCATTACCATTGAAATCTACCCGATGACTTTATATCCATGCTCAGATGCCAAGGAGCTCAGAAAGTAACTGACTGTGACTAGTAATAATCAGATATAAAGAGATTAGAAACACATGTGCATCTTAGTGTCACTTGTATTAAAAATGAATTTTTCTGTATGAAACTTTCAATAATGAAATGGAGATCTTTTTTAAAGTTTAAAACCTCATTTAATTTGAAAGAGATGCAACTTAGCTCTGGAAATTGTTAGTGAATATGTCAATGCTGTTGTAATGAAATGCTTCTCCTAAGTATGTGGTTATTAAATAAATAATTTTAAAAAACTTAATAAAGCAAAAAACAAGAGCTAAATTAATACATTGCATATTTACTGAGAAACTGCTCCACCTCTTAAGGACAAACACAATTAGCATGTTTAAAGTGTAACTTGGGAGGACTTTCTAGAAAGTGTTATCATATCACTATGTGCATGCATGTGTTTATAACCTGCCAATTTCTCTAACATCTTAGAAGTGCTAAGCATTAAATATTTTATATTTGACTGCTTGATAGATGAAAAGAATATTTTATTCCCATGTTGAATTTTTATTTTTGATAGTGAGGTTGAATTTTATATCATTAATTATCAGTTTATACCTGCCATTTCTCTGTTTTGCTTCAGTTCTTTATCATTAAAATATCCATCTTTTATTCTGGCAGTGACATTACTAAACCATGTTACATTTATATCTGAATAAAGAATCATCCTGATCATTAGCATTTAGTTTTATAACCAAGAATAGATCCAAACTCTGAGAACCACCTGTTCCTTCAGATCACGCTCAAAACTCTGCTCTCCAGCTGGGTCTCATCCATACTTTTATTCAAACATTCTCTCTATCATGAATTGGAGAAGCATAAGTTTGGATCCACCCTTAATAGAAAATCTTGTTCTTTTGCTCCTAGGCCTAAAAAATCTAATACACACAATGTCAAGCTTGCTTCTCAATTACTCTCACTGCTACCAAAGAGAATTTGAATGTGAATACACTTTCAGTGCTTTGATATGCTAATCTAAGCACACACACATTCATTCACTATCTTGGGTGGGGGACAAAGTAGGGTCCCTAGGAATCATATGCCCAGTTCACAGGAGGTCCCAGGAGTAGTTCATGGCTCAGTCATCTTGTTCACATTATGAAGAATGGCTTCTTGTTGCAAGGTTAAGTAAAGCCCTTAGTTCAGATTATGTCCATACTGTCATTCCTACAACTGACCATGCTTAAAATATGTGCACAGATTTTTATCATGCTGTTTTCAGCTTTACTTTTAAATATTTTTAATACACTAAGACTTAGTCTCCTTGTTTTATGATTTTACACTCAAGTTTTAAAAGTCATTGTTTCCTCTTAGTTTCAAGGAAGCATGGGAAATTAATGTTTTGAAAACTACTACAAGCAGTTTATCACATCATTGAATATAATAATATAGCAACGCATCAGCTGTATTAGAGCAAAATTCTCAAGGTACTGAAGTAATGGCAGCCTAGGAAGATGTTTATTAGAAAAGAAAATTAAAATGCTCTCTTGCATTAAATATATATGTTGCTAAACTTTTCTTTGAAGTTTGAAAATACAGTATCAAAAGAATATGATGAAACAAGGTTGCATATGTCATAGGCAGTATACGAGACTCAATGAAACAAACATTTTATGCATTTTCTGTTTTGAATTTCACTTGGCCATATGAAATCAATCTTCTGTGCACTTCCCTCCACTATTTCCTCCAGACCCCTAATTTCTGTACTGTATGTAATCCTTTAAGCATCTCCAAGGTCTGAAGCCAAGAGGCCATCTGTGCTAGATAACTTCAGTTGTTAACTTTACACACCTGAGTAGAAGGAATAGCAACTGAGGAACTGTCTCCTCTGGGTTGGCCTGTGGCCACATCTGTGGGGTATTTTCTTGATTGTTGAGTGATGTGGGAGGGTCCAGCCCACTGTGGGTGGTGCCACCCCTGGGAAGGTAGTCCATGTTTCTACAGGAAAGCGGGTTGAACACAGGCCAGAGGAGAAAACCAGTAGGCAGCATTCCTGCATGGTTTCTGCCTCCAGGCTCCTGCCCTGAGTTCCAGTCCTGAGTTCTCTCAGTGAGGAACTATGACCTGGGTATGTAAGCTGTAAGACAAAATAAACCCTTTCTTCCTCAATTTTGTTTTGGTCAGTTTTTTTTTATTTATTTTTTTTTTAATCACAACAATATAAGGTAACTGTGACAGAAATTGGTACTAGGCATTGGGTATTGCTGTGAATGACCTGACCATGCTGTTTTGGGAAAGATTATGAAAGTGTTTGAAGCTTTGGACGGGGAAAGCCATAGAGGCCTTGAATTTAATATACTGTTCCATCAAAATGGTGCTGGAAATGGTAGACAGGGTTAAGATACACAGGACACAGCAGACAGGGCAAGATACTACTTAAGTTGACCATTTTGAAATGTATAAACTCTATAAACTTTCGTTTATATCCTGTCTACTTCCCTACAAGACTTAGGCCTAAGAGATTTGGATGAAACATAGCCATTCACAAACTCGAGAATTCTTTAGCTTGTTTTTTGCAAAGTGTTCTGCCTGAGGCCTCAGCCTTAGCACCTGTTCTCTGCAGACAGGATCACAGAGAGGTAATACACTCTAAGCTGATGTTCTTGGCTCCTGGGCTTGTCAGACCTTCTCCTCATCCTCTCTCTCTTTTCTTTTCTCTGTAGCTATCATGAAACCTCACATGTTAAATTATCCTTAACATTCAAAATAAGAAGAAAATAATTATGAAATAAAAATAATTCCCCATTAGACCAGCAGCAACAATCTGTCTTTCTGAGTTTACCAATTTCACCTTCAGTTTAGGGCACTGATTGCTTACCCAGTGTTGTTAGGCCCTTCAGCTGTGGTTTTGCAAATGTGGAGACAGCACTTTATTTTTAAAATTTTTGACTTCTGCTATGGTTTGACTGTGCCACCCCAATTTTGTCCTGAAATCTAATTGCCAATGTGGCAACATTAACAGGCGCAACTTTGAAGAGGTGATTGGGGTGCAGTGATCTATGCCGATGGATAGAGTCCATCTACTCCCGTCCTTCATTTCTTCCTTGTTTCACTACATTGCACATTCCAGCATTTCCCCCCAAAGTTCATTTGTGTTGTAGTAACAAAAGATGATTACCTTCAAATTGGGACTTTCCTTTGAGACATACGAAGACAGCCCCTGTAGGAATGACTACTGCAGTATGGACATAATCCAGCCTCGAGACTTTTACTTAATCTTGCAATTATAAATTATACTGCAAACAACCTCACTGAGCCATGTGTCCCTGTGACCTGGGCACTGGACCTTAATTCCTCGGGACCCACCTTGCCCTCTACCCAAGATAGTGAATGGATGTGTGTTTGCTTGTTCAAGACAGCAAAGTGCTGGCAGCAGTGTGTTATTCTCTTACAAGCAATGAAAAAATGGAGAACTCTGATATCGTGTGTGTAATTTTAGGCCTAGAGACACAAGGGTAAGATTCTCTGAAAAGGGTGGATCGTAGTCTCCTAATTGATATGAAAATACTGCTTTAATAAAAGTATGAGTGAAACTTGTCTTGGAAGTACTGATCTGTGAACCATCTGAAAGAACAGGTGGTTCTCAGAATGTGGGTCCTCGTTCAGCCTTAAAAATAATTGGTAGTCTTTAAAACAGTGATTCTGGATAGGCTGAGCAGGTTCCAGTGGATGAAGAACTGAGGATACACCAAGGAACATCTGTGTACACAGACTTGACTCAATAGGCCTTAACATACATGACAGAATGCATGAAGTCCAGTGGGGGAGGGGGGGCTATGGGGCAGGTGCGGATAGGGGAGAGGTCTAAATGTAATTATGACATTTTGAATTAAATGCACAAGAATTCAATAAAAACATATTTTATAGAAACGAATGCTTTGACTTGGGTTGCTTCCTTTTCAGATATATTTGCAGTGTGGCTCAGGAACACCACAGTCCCAGCACAGCCTGCCTCCAAGCACCACTACCTGGTTTTCATGTCCTTGCTTCCCCTTAGCCCTTTGAGGAATTGCAGAATCCATTTCAGTTTCTCTCCAAACAGCACAGCTCCCTTAATTTCTGAGACTCCCTGCTGAACCATTTTAAAAGAGAACTTCAACTTTGTCATTCCTTGCTCAGTTACAGCTCCCCAGGCCTTTGTATTCATGTGCGATCATTCTTAAAACATCTATATGTGTGGAATGATGTCTGTCCATTTAGATTTCATTTATATCCTGTCTACTTCAGAGAAGGATTTTGGAAGGCTTATTGTTGCTGCTGCCTGCTGAGCACATCAGCACGTAACAGTACTCACAGCCTGCTCAGTTTTCATTCCACAGAGATGGAGGGGAAAAGGCAGGCGATGTGAGAGAGGCAGCACATGGAAAAGATAAAGATTTGTGGGGATAACACCAGCCACTCATTGTGAGCTTATGAAAGTGATTTTCTTCCAATAATGAAATAAGAATGATGATGTTCAAAAATTTAATGTGGCCAGGCCACTAATCCTAATATTTTTAGTTACCACCACTAAAACTTTGTATAGCATTAATGCATAACTTGGAGAAGACGGTGTCCTTGTTCATCAATGTTGCATAGAATGCATTAAATGCATTTGAAATGTTGACATTTGTTTTATAAATGTTACTACCTTTGACATTTCAAGAGAAGACAGGATGTTGCAGAACTGCTGGAAATCACAAGATGTGTACTGTGCCAGTATAGAATCCACCTACTCCTCGTTTTATCTCTTGAAAATTGATGTGGTTTCTCTACAGCTCAGCAGTACGCACCACCTTTACTTCCTACCTGTGCATTCCTTAAGGACGGTGGGTTGACCTTACAGCTAGTGTGAGGAAATCAGAAACTGACACATTGTCTTCCAAAGCACACAGATATTAGGCACCGCAGAGGACTAACCAATACAAACTTTAGAAAGGTCCCTATGACTTTATTTAATTGGACAAACCCACAATTCTTTATGAATTGAAAATGAACTTGATATTTCCACTCATTTAAAAAATATTTAATTAAGTTTTTTTTTTTTTGCTTTTTCTTTGTTTTGTTTTTGAGACAGGGTTTCCCTGTAGCCACAGCTGGCCTGGAACTCACTGTATAGAAGAGACTTCAATCTTGTAGAGATCCACCTGTCCCTGCCTTCCGAAAGCTGGAATTAAAGGCATGTACCACCATACCCAGCTTGAAATATTTAATTTTTAAATCGTTAAAACATGTGTACATTTTTATATGTATGTATGTACATTAGGTCTTTTGTGTTTACTCCTTTCCACTTCCTGAAATTTTGTATCTTTTGGCCAAAATGTAATTTCCTGAATCACTTCTTTAATCACATACGTTTTTAGGCATAGAGGGGAAAGGCAAGGAGCGAGAATAAGAGTGGGAAATTTATATCCACTCATGTCGCTTATTGTGCCCAAAGTATTCTGTTTAATCATGTGCAGAGTGTGAAGCCTTTACGTTTTGGAGAAGAGGGTGTGGCGCTGTGCTTCAGATACTCTAAGACCTGATCATCCCTGAAAGATCTTTAAGTAACCTTCAAAACGGTAACGGAAGCACTGGAGAGTCCCAGGGAACTGTCAGCACATTTCCATGTCTTTATTAAACTGTTGAAACGGATGCTGTCATAAGCGGCTATGGTTTGCTTATTTAAAGATGTGTATATACTGACAGCATCCAGATGAACCGTATTGATCTAAGCCACGTCATCTGGCGCTGAGCCGGCGATACTCATCCTTTACACAGTCATTTGCAAATGAGCCAAGCTCTTTCATGAAGGAAGAATAGCTGACCCACCATGAGTCACATCTACCAAAGCTGTGAATTCATGACTGTGCTCTCACACATGTAACCCATGTATAATATGCCAGATATGTGTGCCAGAAGTCAGACATCAGTGGCCTGTGGAAACTGCCCGAGATTTTAGCGATGTGATTCCCTCCATCAACTCTGTGTTTTGAAATTTATTAAACTTTCCCTTGAGACTTTCCTCCACACTCCATACTTAGCTCCCAGTCATGAGCGTCGACTGATAAAAACCTCATACTCTCTGTGTCTTAAAAATATCTGTTCTATCCCTAAAACTTCCTATAGTTGCTCAGCGAAATTATTACTATCAAATATTTGACACCGCTTGGTGTTTCTGATTGCAAAGCATCGGCAGCAAGGTGTCATTCGGTGTTGGTGTTTAGGGCTGAGCTGGAAGCGGGGATTTCTTCTTCACTCCGTCCTCATGACACGACACCTACAGACCGTGTAAGAGAGCCGGGGATACTGACTATTTTGCACAGAACAACAAAGTTTTAGGGCAATGGCTGTACTAACACACAGATCTCTTTTATTTCAAAGCTGACACTGTTTACCACTTCTTTTAAATTAGTACATTCATTGTTAGTAGAGATTTATAAAAGTAATAACATCATAATTAGAAAACACGAGTGGGTGTGTAAAAATAGTGAAAACACCTGTTGAAGAAGACTTTTTCCACTGACAGAAGTGGAAGAAGTCAAGCACACAAACTTGAGCACAAGGTCTCTGTGGTCCTGACACTTGGTCCCAGTGGCTCCTCATTCTATGGCTCTGATCTTGGCGAAGACTTCTCTTTGTCCTTTAGTTTCTCTAAAAAATGTGAACATAGAATAATATTTCATATATAAAACTCACAAGACTGTTCCAAAGATTACATCGTTGTATAGGAAGCGGTTAGTATAACTGCTTCACAAATACTACGCATTTTCTTAAAAACAAAGCGCAGATGTTCACTGGTGTAGACTTCAGAGGCAAGGCCAAGATGCCCTTTGATTGTCTTTGATTCAGGGGACCACTTTGCAAGCTTCTGTGTCCCATGAATCTCACCAGTGGCCTCCTGGGGTCCTTGGTCTCCAATCATTGACTAAGAACTATACCAAAGCTGTTCTTTCTTTGAAATTGTTCTGAACTCTGATCCATATTTCCTGGTTCTCCAGTTTTTCAGATCCATAACCCAGGAAACCAGTTCTCCCAATGGTCTGATTCTCACTGTGGTGTTCAGTTTTACCTATGGAGAACTCTAAACAGGTATGTCTTTCCTGTTTGTTTTTTCCTAACAAAATTGATTGCAGAATTTCATACAACACATTTTGCTTCTTTTAAGATTTCTTTCCCGTCTGCAGCCCACACTGCCTCCCAATCTATTTTATGTCCTCTATTGTTATCTGTCCTCTTCTTCTTACTTTTTAATTTAAAATTTTATGATTCAATTGTTTCTTTAAACTTTTTGTTTTTAAAAGGCCCATTGATTTCGTTGCCTGTGTTAACTAAAAAGCTGGACACATCTCCCTTGTGATTCATGCATACCACTGTTGGGCATATATCCAAAGGACTTTATATCTTACTACAGAAACACCTCATCATCCATGTTCGTTGCTGCCCTAGTCACAATAGCCAAGAAATGGAAACAGCTGATGGATAATGAAAATATGGTACATTTACACAATAGAATATTATTCAGTTCCTAAACAAATTATTTTTTGTTTTATTTTTATTTTATGCATTTGTTTTGCCTACATGTATGCAAGACCTCCTGTGCATGCAATGCTTGAAGAGTTCAGAAAGGGGCAATTGATTTCCTTGAACTGGTTACAGATGGTTGTTAGCTACCATGTGGCTATTGGTAATCAAACCTTGGTCCTCTGCAAAAGCAGTCAGTGCTCTTAGCTGCAGAATCATCTCTCCAATCCCTTAAACAGATTTTCAGTTAAGAAAATGTTAAAGGAAATACTGGACATTTGTTAACTACTGAAATTGAGACAGACCAACAGAGAGAGAGAGAGAGAGAGAGAGAGAGAGAGAGAGAGAGAGCTATCTACATTGTGATGAAACTAGTAAATTCAAAGTAGTGATTTTGTGTGTGTATATGATTTTGAAATAAAATTTAAATATTTTCAAAGTTAAAAGTGTCATAGTTTTATGTACCATCACTCTTGCTTTCTTTTGTTTTGAGACAGGCCTAGCTGGCTGGGAGCTTGCCGTGTAGACCAGGTTGGCCTTGATCTCACAGAGATTCACTTGCCTCTGCCTCCAGAGTGATGTGCACCACCACTGACAGTTTAAATACAATCATTTAATTATCATTATTGTAAAGGAAAGAAATGTAAAAGAAAAAAAGAGGAATGTAATAATATTTAGTTACTTTCTACTAATATAAGAAACTAAATTGAAAAAAATCAAAGAAAAAAAGAAATCACTATGCAATTTATTAAACTATACTAGAATCACCAAATAAAATAAGTATAGGATAAATGTTGTATGGCGCGCGCTGGGTGCCAGGTGTGGGGTGCGCGGGTATCTGCTCCTGCGCTGCTTCCTTGCATCTTCCGTGGCTCTCTGCTGCTGAGGCTTTGCTCAGCCGAGTCCTGCCCTAATTTCACCGTGCACTTTCCTCAAGATGCGAAATCCACCGGCCGCTGGATCACGCGGGAGAGTGTGAGGGCGGCTAAAGCTGGGATCCGTGAGTCAGTGATGGAAAGACAGCTCTTCCCGGGAAGGCTGGATCGTAGGCAGTGAGACAAGACTCAGCTCAGTCAGACTCAGTGTTACAGCTCTTTATTCAATGGCTCTGCGTGGCTCCAAGCCTCAGTGCCCCAGAGTGATCCAGCTCTCATTTGCGTGTGGAAATTGGCTCCCGCCAGGCTGCCAAACTGCTTGAAAATCACACAGGAAAGCTTAATAGTTACAGAGCCGGAGGCTACATTCCTGTGGCTGCTACTTCACAAAGGAGTCAGGAAAAATGCCGGGAAGGCACCCTGCTGTGAAAGGAGTCTCTGCATATGGCTCCGAGCCCGTGAGCTATCCGGACATGAAGAAACTTCTACTTTACACAACAAAGGTCCCCAACAATGTTGGAACATGGAAACATTGTAAGAAAGTAAAGCCTAAACAAATATGCTTAGTATTATAGGAATACAGTTCATATAATTTTCTTTTTATTGTTACTACACTATGCTTTGGAATAATAAATAAAAAAATAGTTTCAGGCCATAAGAGTTAAATTATACTGTTTCTGCCTAGTTCCTTGTTACAAATTTGACAAGATTATCTAAGAAGAGTGATGTTCTTTCTAGACAAACGTGTCAATTATTTTATCTATTGATTTTTTTCTATCTATGGATTTTTTTTTCTTAAAAAGATGGAGAGGTCTAAAGTGCAGTGTGAAAAAAATTAAATCTGGGCTGGTTTCCCCAGATGATTTAGTTTTCAGCAATTACGGCTGCAGTTCTCAGCCCTAGTGACAGCTGTCGTTTTATTCTTCATATGTGACATTTGCTTTGGTTTTCAGAGGGTATTTCAGATGGTTGTGATGAGGAAAATGAAGAGCTGGATGAAGACTGAGGGATGTCAGATGGCATGCCAGGAAATCTTCCTAGGTGAGAACTCCACCTGAAGTTCAGCTACCTGTC
>NW_008347401.1:186158-198157 GCF_000622305.1 Nannospalax galili | reverse complement strand
TGTCCATTTGAGATGCTTCTTTTTTCAACATATATTTTCTTTTTATTTTATCAAATCTTAATATTATAGAAATTATTACATCCTATATTAAATGATCTTCCAAATATCTTTACATTCATATTAACAAAACCCCAAACTACGAGTTCTTAAGAGCTCAGAATAAAGGAGGAGTAAAAACAAATATCTTGCAGATTTCCTAGATTCTGAGGTATTTCTATAAAATTTTAGAAGTGTTCAGGTTATAAAATAGCACATACTTTCCTATTCTTGGTTATATCGTTGGAAGAGCTATTGAAGACCTTGCAGAACAAAATCTTCAGTATTCTAAATGAAGGTGTGGTAGCTTCCCTTCCTAAAGCCGTGCTCTTTGCCCTGAGGTCAATAAATGCTTTCCTAAAAGAAGAAAAACCACTGGGAAAGTCTGTGGTTAAGTCGACTTAATTTCCAATAATTAATTTACGTTCCTTCTGATTTCCTCTCTGCTTGATTTCACATGATGTGTTTTCAAACTGAGATCTGGTTTCAAGTTGTGAGATGTGATGGGCCTGTGCCCAGAAAGAGGTTTCAGGATATACACTCTCCTTGTCAAAGGATTACTTATCAGCACCATGATGGACTAGATGGCATCTCAGAAATTGAAAATATGTGATAACTGCCAATTTCCTAAACCACCTTGTCATATTTTTAGTTCTCACCATCAGCTCAGAATATGTCATTGAGAAGGGGTAAAAGTGGAAGGCAGTCAGATTTCCTCTGCAAAGCTTGTTCTTACTGTGACGCTGGAATGTGGGCAAGCATCTCCTTTCTGATAGGTGTTGGTACATTGTGGGGGCAATATGCACAGTTTCCTATTGCTTTAAGGTTGCACACAGGGTCATTAAAGCATGAGATCAAGTGGAGGCCACTCTGACTGCTGGCACACCTCTAACACAAACATGTTTTACAATGGGAGTTATTAAAAACCATTAGAGAGAAACATTTAAAAAATTTAAAAAGAAAACAAAACCTCACAACAATTGACTTTTATACTGGCTGAAAGGGGAACTGTGATAGCAAAAATAGATATAAATTAAAACTGCCTACTGAGTATGAAAATTTCTTGCATAATTTATATTTAAATTTCAAACACTTTATCCATCCGAGGGGTTAGGAAAACACAGTCTACACACGTAGGGAGCCAGCATGTACTGTTGTGAACATGTTCATTGGAGCACCGACAAGCTCATTCTTTATGTACTGTCCTTGGCTACTTTGCTGGAGCAGAAGAGCAGTGAAAGTCAGCATATACTTACCAAGTTCAAAATGCTTGCTCTCTGTCCCTCTGCAACCCTGGTTTAGTTGTTAAAAAATCCATGAAGTATCACACTTGCATTTCAGTCTTCTCTCAAATACATAACATATTAACTTTTTAAGTGAGAGCTCAGTTCTTTCTTTTTTACATATAAGATGGAAAGAATGTTGTAGGGACTAGTAAGAAAGGGTGTGCTGCACTGAAATAAAAAATATCTTCCTTCAAGCACGTAACATCCTTTTTTGTCAAGATGAATATTGCCCTGCTTTATAGTTTTATAAAATTTAAAAAATATATTTAATTTTGTACAACTTGTACAGCTAACTAGTTTTGATTTGTGTACAATGTTCTGAAATACATTATACACACACAAATTATATATATTACTGAATGGATAAATTGTGCTAATTGATATATTCATTACCTCACATATCTATATTTTTCTGATAATTACACTTACAATCTAATCCATCAGCGATTTTCAAGAATATACTGTACTACTATTGGCTGTGGTTAACACATAAATACATTTTAAACTTACTTCTAAGTTTGCATCCTCTGGCCAAACTCTTAACCACTACCAACTCCTCTGGCTTCAGCTTCAGTCTCAAGTAATCAACACTTTACTGTTTACTTCTAGCACTTCAACCTTTTTAGACTCTGCCTCTAAGTAAGTGCTGTGGTTTAGATGTGAGCTGCCTCCCCAAAGCTCCTGAATGGAAGGTTTCGTTCTCAGCTAGGGGTGGTATCGAGAGTTGATTGGCTCATGTGGACTCTAACATCCTTGACAGAATAATCCATTGGTGGGTTCCAAGATGGAGGGGTCGGTTGGAGGGTTAGACATGCCCTGGGAGGTTTGCCCTGGTCCCTTGCTCAGCTGCATTTTCTGTTTTCTTTCCCCCATGGAGTGATGATTCTGCTCTCCCATACGCTCCCTTTCTTGATACCCTGCCTCAACATCGCCCAGAATCCACAGTCTCTACCACAGATGAGTCCAAATAATTTCCTCCTTTAAGTTGATTTGCTGAAGTACTTTGTCAGAGTAATAAAATTCTAACATCCAATCATGCCTTGTCTTTCTGTGGCTGCCTTCTGTCACTTAGCATAATGTCCTCCAAGTACTTCACGTTGTAGCAAATGACAAAATGTCTTCCTTTATAATGTCTGAATAGCATCTGTCTGTCGGTCTGTAGACTGTCTCTCTCTCTCTCTGTATTTGGCATTTCTGGACCTATCATTCTGTTGATGAGCACTTAGGTTGGTTCTACATCTCACCTATTCTATTATTAATAGTTTCAAAATTCAGCTATCTCTTCAAAATTTGGTTTCATATGCTTCATAGGCAAAATGCCAAATCAGTAGGCAGTTTTATTTTTCATTTTATTAGGAATCTCTGTATCTTCCATGATCGCTAAGGCAATTTACATTCTCATGAACGGTATAATTGTACAGGTGTTTCATTTTGTTGTTTCATGAGACAGGATGTTGCTGCATAGCCCATGCTCTCCATAAACTCATGATCTTCCTGCTCAGCTTCCTTCGTCCTGGCGTTACAGGCATGTACCCCTACATCTAGATGTTTTGCCTTTTTTATAATAACTATTCTTACAGGTGATTTTTTTGTGGTTTTACTTTGCATTTCCCTAATGATTAGTAATATTGAATTTTTTTTACATATTTTGTCCTTTCTTTCCTTGTCTTTGAGAAGAATCTACTTCTGTCCATTACCCATCTTTTAACAGGATTGCTTTATTGAGAACTATGTACCTGGCTACTAAACTGTTAACTAGACATACTGCTTTCTCCTTTGTCTTCCACTGTGTGTGCTGTCTCCTCATTCTGACTGTTTTGTGCAATAGGTTTTAGCTTGATGCGATCTTCACCCTCTAAAATGTTTGGTAAGTTTCCATCACTTCAGGTCAGTACTTGAGAGCTGACTAAAGGCAGTAGACCAAAGGAGCAGCCTGTGGGTAAGTGGAGCAGTCTCTACTTTGTAGCTTTTGCTGATGCTGACCTTTGTGGTGTAAATATTCTCACTGTGGCCAACTTCAAGTTATTGATCTGATGTGAGTGTGAACTTTGGGAGAATGCACAGTAGCAGACCATCATGCAATATTTCCAAAATCAGATACAAAAGAAATACATTACCTAAAGATCACAAACAACAGAAAAATAATTAGGAAGTAGTAAATTAAAGGGTGAAATCATGTTTATTCTCTCTCTCTCTCTCTCTCTCTCTCTCTCTCACACACACACACACACACACAGAAACACATACATGCATATGCATACACAGGTACACACACAGACAGAAACACCCACATGCACATACACAATTTAAAGGAGAATATTTTCCTTTTACATATTTTATTGGTCTAGCATATGATTATTGGTCTGACATGATTATTTTCATATTTTCTGCTATTTATATCAGTCAATAATATGACACTTTATTTTGAAGTAGTTTTAAATGGATCCTGTAAAGGAAAACAATTTCTGTGACACTGACCACCTGTGCTCTTCTTGGGAAATCCTTCTCTTGAGTTACTATAGAAAAAATTTCCCAAAATACTCTTTCCTCCTGCTCTTTATGAAGTCTAGTACTGTGAAGGACCAAATACCTATTTCTCTAAGTTCATCTGAGCATGCTTCCACTCCAGGAATGTTTACTCTTTCCTGATGCTTCTTTCTTGAATATTGAATGCTAACTTGAGAATACTTTGTGGAAGATGAATGGCTGGTCCCTGTTACAGTAAAAATGGCCTGAGATCCATTGCTGACAGTGCCAGCTTCACTGTCTTCCAAGAACTTCCTTATTTCCTTTTCCAGACTTTTAGCACTTCAAAATATTTTATTTATTATTTTTATTTTATGTGTATGAGTGTATTGCCTGCAGGTATGTAAATGTACCCATGTTGTGCAATACCCGCAAAGGACAAGCGAGTGCATCAGATCCCCTGTAACTGGAGTTACAGATAGTTGTAAGCCACCATGTGAATGCTGGGATTCAAATCTGCATCTTCTCCAAGAGCAGCCAGCACTCTTAACCCCTGAGCCATCTCTCCAGACCAACTTTTAGCATTTTTAATGATACCTTACCACAGATCTGAATGCCCTTGACTTCAGCACTCTAAAATACTAGGAGGAGGATGTTGGGGCTAGCACTTTACTTCTTTGCTCTGAGAGGATCACCAACAGGTGGGGTAGGTGATCTTAGGCAGTGACATGATGATCACAAATGCTCTGCCAGCACTGGTGGAGAAAGTGTCCTAATTACAGCCTAGGACAGAACCATAAATACAAAATCAGGGTCCTTTTACTTGATAATGGAACTAGATTTAATCAGTGACCGAGGATGTTTAATGGTTCAGGTAAAGGTCACCCACATCAATATAAGAAAATGACATACTCTTGTTATGCTTAAGTGATAATTCACTTGTGTTAAACATAATGTAATAGGCAAAGAAAAATGTGAAATCTTCTGAAAATGTTTGACTTATTCTAATTTCAAGAATGGATGGATTAAAGCAACATCAATGTTATAAAAAATGAACTAGTTTCTCCTGTTTTTCTGTTTCAGGCACTAAAGAAACTTTAATTTATGATGGGTAACGGTGAGATCCATGTATCTGTATGACAGTAGGTACCATAATTGCAAGGAAGAGATCAGCACCCCAAGCAGTCTTTTGTCTTGCTTCCTTTCATTGCTCTTTCAGAATCTCCTATTTGTGTGATAAGAAAACCACAGGTCGCTCTCATAGCCCTGGAGAGCAAAGAGTGTGTGGGAAACATTTCCACTGGAAAATTCAAAGCTTTTATTTAGGAAGATAAACCAGAGACTCATTATTATTCATGTATTAACTAAGTACAATGCAATGTCCATGCTTATCTAAGGTATGAGTAAGCTGATGGTGAAGTCTTTCAAGTACAAATTGAAACTGATATTGAAGTTCAGTAGAAGTGTGCTGTTCCTATTGCATTATTCATGGATGCTGTAATTTAATTCATTTTAACAAATGTTGAAGTCTTCTCCTGAGCTGGGAATGCATTATACTTTAGTAATAAAAAATATTAATCAAGTGTAATGCCACATAAGAGCTAACTGAGCATAAATAATGAATAGGACCAAGGATTTTATATTATTGATGAACTTCAAATGACCAAATCTTTATTGATCAGCTTGAAGATCAAGTAATCAGAAGAACACATGTTAAAGAATATAAATATGTGGGTACACAATGTATTAACACAGATAGAGTCTGCCTGAAGTTTTTGAAGTAATTCAAGGGGAAGGTTTTTGGTGCTTTTGGCATCTGTGTGGCCAGGCACAGCTGAAAACCCAATCCTGGTGTGACTTCTGTGGGCTTTGGCTGTTAGCAAATCTTCCCAGTCTGAGTTTCTCCTTAGCTGAGGACTGCTATTCTAGTAGAATACTAGGCTTCTGTGTCATTATAACTAAGCACTTATAGTGAAAATGTAGGCAAAAGGATCCATAAAGCGTATGCATCCCCACACACTACCTATGTGCCTAAAGACAAAGGCTCAGAAAGAACATGGTCTATGGGCTTTTTCTGTTAGCTAGCTATGTGGTCATCACCTATTTTAATTCATATTGAAAATAAAGCTTAAGGGGCTAGAGAGAGGGCTCAGCAGTCAAGAGCATGTACTGCTCTTATACAAGACTTGAAATGTTCAGTTTCTAGCACCCATGTAGGGTGCCTCACAACCACCTGCAACTCCAGCTCAGGGGAACTGGATGCCATCTTCTGGCCTCCATGGGCACTGCATGCATGTGGCATAAAAACACCCATATACATGTAAATAAATATACAAATAGATATTTAAAATAAGGATTATTGTACAGATAGTCTGTGGATGAAGTTTTTAGTAATCACTACGTGGTTTAGAAGTTGTCCTCAATCTGTCTTTTAGTCATTCCATTTATTTTTGCATGGCTTTTGCCATATATTATTTGTACATATTTGTTTATATTTCAGCTGTGTAATGGTATTTTTACAAAACTTTGACATTACAGGAAAAACAATGAAAATTAAACATCGTTACATGTAATTTTTATTCTAGATTTTTAATTTTGAAGATGTCATATTTATATATAATGATTTTTTAAAGCTTGAAGTAGATATTTTATTTCATGAATATTGAATTGCTGTGCCAGCATAGATTTATGTTTCAAAGGACAGAATCTAGTTTCTTCATTAGTAATTGACAAATACAACTATGAAATTCTTTCTTTTAAGCACAATACCAAAACTTAGTTTGAAATTCATTAAATTCAATTCATTTGGTAAGTTACACAATGGATCAGAAAGTATTTCCAAAAGGCATTTAAAGTAGCTTTACAAACCATGTTTGTAAAGCTAATGTAAAAATAAAAAACTGTCATAATGCAGCCTCTAAAATTATTCAATCTTTTTTTCACTTAAGAAACTTTCAATTTATATTCTATCCTAAAGTCCATAGTATGTCACCAAGTCAAATATTTTATGTAGAATTATTTTTAGTACATTACATTGATTGTGTGTGTGTATATATCTGTGTGTGTGTGCGTGTGTGTGCGTGTGTGCGTGTGTGCATGCCATGGTGTGTGTGTGGTGGTTAGAGGGCAACCTAGTTGATTCTCTCCTTCCAGCATGTGTGTTCAGGAGCTCAAATCAGGTTTGCTCTGTCTTGGCATCAAGCACCTTTACTCACTGTCATCTCACCAATCCCTTTATATACAGTTCTTTAAATCTATAATTTTAATACATGCTTTTAAAGATGCAATATATGAATATACTTCTAGGCTCAAAAAGCTTTCTAACTTCCCCTGTATAATGTTTGTTGACTGGGTTATTAGATTAGCTGGGCTGAATTAATAATTTAGTCATGTAGTGTCATGTTACTGTGTACTTGTTCATATATTTTGCATGTGTTCATGTATGTACAAATGCATGTACACATCTGTGCTTGTATGTGTGGAGGTCAGAGGTTGGCATCACATCTCCCTCTGGCACCTTTGACTTTATTTACTGAGGCAGAATGTCTTGCTGAACCTGGAACTCACTTATTTGACTAGTTTGGCCAGACAGTTTGCCCCTATGCTCATAATTTTGAATAATAACTAGCCAAAGGATAATATTGCTTGCTTCAGGTGGGAAAGGCCACGCTGACCATTTTCCCCAAGGAGGGGCCTCCTCAACCTCCAGTTCTCCCCATCCATGGGAATGCTGTGTTCCTGGAAGCCAGGTCTGGAGCTTCACATCCACTTTTCCATGTTCCAACTTATTCTCTCCTCAATAAATTTCCGACTCTTCACCTGAGAAAGCTCCTCTGATGCCAGCCCAGTCAATTTTCTACCCTTACTCATGTTCTAAATTAAGCTCCAACTACTTGTAGGTAGAAAAGCTATGAAGTTTTTCTTACAAGCAGTCTCTCATTTCTGACCCAGCTTAAATACTTCTGCTACTGTAATTTTCCTTCTAGTGGAAGGGGACCAAAACAAAACTAAGAAACAAACAAGGCAAAAAGATTTTCAACTTAAAATGTCTACATCTTGGTAATTCAATTAAAAACTACTTATATTGATGGTTAGCATTCTACATCTTTTGGATTAAAAAAAAAATCCAGCTTTCTGTCACGTAATTGACCTACAAGCCCGCTGTCTTTTAGAATTATCCACAATGGCATGGCTGCTTGGTTACTTACTACTTAGCCTTCCTCCTCGCTAAAGGAGCCCTCGTTTTCTCCAGGAAACACCTTTGCCAGTGCTAGGAGTGAATCATGGTGTCTTCCTTTTCCTTTGCCAGAAGTTAGTCTAGCACATTTAAATGACCTAACTCCGGGCAGTTAGATATAAAAGAATAATGCTATAAATCACTTCCAAAATGCCTTTTTTCCTATATGAGAGAGAAAAAAAGAGCTTATGTCTATGGTGCTCTCAATTTTCTGCTTGCTTTACTGTGAAATAAGAATTACAAGCCTTGAATTGCAGCTGTTAAAACTGTGTGCATTTTATTAGCGGTCTGTTGACCTGGTGTATCCTGTTGACTGCTTTGCTTGTATTGCTCCATCCATGCAACACTGGGAAGAACATCATTTAAGATTGGTGAATAATCTTTTTCATAGGTCTTTGGTTTCAGCTTGCCATTATTTGGCTGAGGCTTTGTGGACGTGTTCATCAGTCCTACTAGTCAGAAATGCTGGACTCAGAATGTGTTCAGAAGAACTTCTTTTACACTTTTGGCATAACATAGAAGATACAGTATTAGTTCTTTAAAGATTCTGCAGAACCCAGAGAAGAGAAGCCACTTGATCTGGGTTTTTCTTTGGAAGTGATAACTTTTACTATTATTTTAATACTTTTATTTCTTTGTTGACAATTTCATACATGTCTGTAATGCATTTTGTTCACATTCACTAACCTCTCTTAACCCTCTCTCACTCCTGCTAAATGCCTTCTTCTTCCCATCCAGCTTCCATTCTACTTTGATAGCTGTTCCTTTACCTTCCTGTGGCACGCTGAGGCTGCCTCCTGTTACTTGGATAAGCCTGGGTGGGGGTTATTTACTGGAGAACGGGCCACTAACCTCAGTGCTTGCTGTTGCTTTGTTCAGGGTTTTATTTCTGCATGATTCAATCTTGGTAAAATAGACGAATTTGAGAATTTATTCTAAGCTGTCAAATTTGTTGACATGTAGTTACTCCTAATAATATAATTCTGCTTTATAATTCTGTGGTGTCAGTTGTTACTATCTCCCCCTTTAATCTATGATTTTCTGTATTTGAGTGTTCATTTTTTACTTAGTCTAAGTGGTTTTAAATCTGTGATTAACTTTTTGAAGCTAAATTGTCATTTCAGACAATTTCATGATATTTCATTTTATATAGAAAAAATATCAAAGTCTTCCCAAAGCTTGTTGGAACCAATAAATGACTTCAAGAAAGTTGTAGGCTATAAAGTCAACAAAATCAACATTCCACCTGTGAACTATGTGTAAGAGAAATGAAAAATGCAATTCCACTTACAAAAACTATAAAACATTGGTGAGGTAAACCAAAGAAAGAGGCCACTGAAGGAAAAAAAACGGAAAAATGAAAGTTATGTGTTTGCATAAAATATCCATAGTATCCATGGTAATCTGTAGTAAAAGCAATGTATTCCTTATTTGAATTCTAATGGTATTCTTTTCTGTAATAATTATTTATTTTTAATACATTTGTTGATTCTTTGAGAATTTCATTCAATGTATTTGTGGGGAGAGAGTTGGGATATTTAAAAAGGGGCTTGAGAATCTGTCAGTGAAGTTCAGAGGTTTTTTAAATTTTTTTTTTTTATTTATTTTAGTTTAGCTTTTGAGACAGGGGCTGAAAAATGTTGACATGAAACTTGCTAAATAGACCAGGCTGACCTTGAACTCACAGAGTCATACCTACTTCTGCTTCCTGAGTGCTGGGATTAAAAGCATGCATCATCACACCCAGCTCAGTGTTATTGTTAAGGAGAATTTTAATCTTTTATTTAATATCAGGTAAATGTAATCAGATAACTAAAGCTGATTATATGGCATTACCATGTTATCTTAAATTCACTTGTAAATAAATGTTCTTCTGGGACTCTTTAAGATTGGCCTAGGGCTTGAGGATATTTTTATCATGTATCTAAAAGTTAGGAGTTTTTAGTAAACATTATTATAAATTTATATCACTTATATAGTCAAATAACATCAAACAGTTACTGAACTTGCCATTTTTTTCTAAGCTATTTCAGGGAACAGAAGGGAGAATCAATCAATGGGCCAAGTTGTGAAGTCTATTAGACAATAATGACAGGCCCAGCAAACCATCACTATTGGTGAGGTAGTAACACTTTTATTTTTGGGGTAATCAAAAGTTGTCTAATTGGAATTAAGGCCTACTCAGTGGGAGGGAACTCACATGTAGTACTGTAAACACAGCCAAATACATATGGAGAGGTCACAGATCCTAGAGAAATCTTACTTTTGTCATATCCTTAAAGCAACGTAATTTCTTTGTTCTAAATATGCACCCTCATTTATAGGCAAGTGTATTTTTCACCTCTCATCAATGAATTTCATACAATGTATTTGATCATATTTAGAACCCATTTCCAACACCATCTAGTGGATAAACCACTAAAGGTTCATATAATCAATTTTAATTATTTGATTACATTTACCTGATATTAAATAAAGAATTAAAATTAAATACACAAAAATTCAATAAAAACAAATAAAAAAGAAAATCAAATTAAGTACAAGTTAGAAATATGCATTATCAGTACATATTTCAAATTCTGCATTACATGATCAAATTAATCAAAATAAATACAGTCTGGGGTATAACCAGAAGAATGTGTTCTTATCATGTGCATAAGCACCTGGGTTTAATCCCCAACACCAAAGGCGTACCAACCAAACCACAAAACAAAACAGAACTTAGCCAAACAAAAGACAAGAAAACTAAACATGTGGTATTTGAACTGGGAAATACTTAGAATAAGTAACTGAGACAGTAAACAGCAGAGATGTGAATCTGTTCATGACCTTGAGATAATTTTATAAAAAATACTTTCATAAGTTCAGGAGAGATTTACAAGGGTGATGTATGTACTATTAGAAATACTGACTTTTCTGAAGTATGTGTTTGGATAACCTAATAGCTAGGTATATTTACATGACTAGGAGCCAGAATGATATGACTGACATACTGAATTCCCCTGCCTACATGTATTAATGACCATCTGTGGAGCACAGGCTGTGGAACAAAGTCATTCTGTCTTTCCATCTGTCAAGGACAGGACCCCAGGGAAGAGGGAGAAGATGAAGGAGGGGAGCGGGAAGAAGGGGAAAAAGAAGATTCAGTCTCTGTCTGGGCCAGTGAATTGCCACATCGTAGCTCAGAGCAAATTTCTATAGGTGACGTTTGCACTAACTGTTAGCGCAGAAGTGCTGACAGAGGCCACAGCAGCAGCCTTATGGACAGTGCTGCCCCAATTCACCATCAGAGTTGGAGGAAGGTAGACTATTCCTCCTGTCACAGTTGATAATGCAGATTAAAGCATTCACTTTTGCTTGAGTTCTGACTACCTTAATATTTTTAGAATAAGAAATTTTGTTCCTAATCAGAAAGTGCTGCTCAGATGTAAGACTTCAAATCTTGGTCTCCAATACCGTAGTGCCCACCTGTAGCTTTGTTCTAAAATGATGACTGAATTTGTTTTCTCACCCTATCTAGAAGCCTTTGATAGGGAACTGACACTGATTTTAACCACTCCAACAGCTATCAAAATACCTGAAAGCAAATCCTGAATCCATTAGTCTAGAGTTTAGCCTTGGAAGACAAAAGAATAATGAGGAGGAACCCAATAGAGGGATGTTTTTGGAAGCCCTTGTCAAGAAATTTCAACAGACTCTCATATGAACATTTGAAAATTTCCCCGTTCTAACTTCTTTCTAGTTCCCTGTTTAGAACTTGTAATGTTAATTACTCTTGCCTTTACTTCTCCTTCACATCTCCTATTCACAATTCAAGGGCTTTCCTTTCCCCTTAGAGATAAGAGTTATGCAATTTGGGAGCCTTTTAGATAGACCCACTGATGGGGTACTCCAATTGCCCCACCCTGTGTCCCTGTTCAGCATGGAAGAAGCCAGAGCAGTCTGCATCCCTATTCCCTATTGGCAATTTGGGT
>NW_008347401.1:178360-186023 GCF_000622305.1 Nannospalax galili | reverse complement strand
CCATGTCGTGCAATGCCCACAGAGGTCAGAAAAGGCTGTCAGATCCCCTGGAACTGGCTTTATGGACAGCTGTTAGCTGCCATGTGGGTGCTGAGATTCGAACCTGAGTCTTCTGCAAGAACAACCAGTGTTCTTAACCGCTGAGCCATCTCTTCAGTCTGGTACTTTTAATTACCATATGCCATGTAGATAGAGCTTGAGCAAAGACCAAACGCTCTCAGATAAACCTTGCCTAGGCATATATTACATTCTTTGATCTCGTTGTACGTAAAATTTGTCAGTGGGTTGTTGGCCTAATATGGTTCCCTCTGGTTTTATAAAACTAGCTAGGCATTATTTATTTCTCACATTGTCTAATCCTTCCACCATGGTTTCCGCATTTAAGGTGCCCCCGTTTTTTCCATTTCTCTCTTAATAATACCTTTCTCCTATAGTCCTACCTCTCTTGAGCTCCTTCTTTCCCTTTACCCCCTAAGTTCCTTGTATAACCCCCCCAAATAACCCCATTATTATTCATATCTCCCTTGTTAACAACCTGTTTTCTACTGTTCTTCTCTTTCAGATTCTTTCTTTTCCTTTACTTCCCTGGTTCCTCTTCATTATCCTGGTTCCTGTAGTTATGTCTTGGTACATATTCACTTTTAAGGATTTGGTGCTGGGATCCACATATGAGGGAGAACAAACACCATTTTTTTTTTCATTGTTGTTGTTTTGTTCTGTTTTTTTTTCTGAGTCTGTGTTACTTCACTTAGTATAACAGTTTCTAGTTCCAGGTCGGGGGACATAAAGGACAGATTTTACTCTTTGTCCTCCTAGGTCCCCTCCAGGGGACTATGAGCATCTCTCAAAATGTCTTGTAACTGTGGTGAATCATCTGTCCTCTTGAACAAGGAGGCCATGGAAACCCCACCAGATGGACCTGAACCAGTGTCCAGTCTATAAAGAGGAGGGTCAACACAGAGGAATCATTTCCTCCATGCTTCCAAGCGAAGCCAGCCATTGTAGAGCTGGACCTCTGACTTATCTTCACATAGGCAGAACTGGTAAAAGAAAGGAGCCAGGGGCTCCTCCCAAGCCCATATTACCCCTGAGGAATAGATCCTCAAATGACTTTAAGAGTAAAAATAAATCATTTTATCTGAGCCAACAGATAAAAGGAAAGAATAACCAAAGATTAATGGGGTCAATATAATTTTTAAGAGTCCATATGTATAGCTAAAGGCTACATAACAAGCAACAATGCCAGACAGGAGATACCTTCCTTTGAGTTGTTGGCCAGGGTGACACAAGAGACTCCCAGATAGTAACCCAGTATAGAACTGGGAAAATGAACAGCAGACCCCAATCTTATCTAAAGGAACATTGACAACTGATTGCTGCTAGATGAGGAAAAGCCAATCTTCCTAAAACAAGGATCTCTAGATAGGCTGACTAGATTTAGCAAAAGGGCAAGCCCTGGAGAATGGCTGGGGGTGTTGACAACACAGTAGACAGTAACAGGGACAACAGAGTATACGGCCTCCAGTATGTGGGAAGGGGGAGGCTACGGGAGGATGCCATTTGGGAAGTGGGTATATAGATGAATAAGATTGTGTGGGATGTTCTGTATGATATACAGACAGAAAAATCAACAAATTTTAAAAAAGACATATTTGAGGAGGAAGAATAAAAATTTACTTCATGTTAAATAGTAGAGGTGATAAACATTACCAGTGAAATCTACCTGATGACTTTATATCCATACTCAGGTACTAGGGATCTGAGTATAACCAACTGTGACTAGTAATAATCAGATACATAGAGATTAAAGACACATGTGCAAACATCTAAGTGTTAGTAGCATTAAAAATGTAAGAAACAGCATATTTTACAATGAAATAGAAATCTTCTTTAAAGGGTAAAAACTAATTTAATTTTATATCCTACAGGGTTTATACTGAGTTCAATATTGTATACTGTATTAATTCATCTGTGAACCTAAAAATTTATATCCGCTTTTGAAAGAGATGTATCCTTGCTCTGAGGGATATCAGAGTATAAGGGCTCTAGTGGGGGAAGGGAGGCTATGGGAGGGTGCTACCTGGGCATGGGGTGTATAAATTTTAAAAAAGTAATTCTTTAAAGCATAAAAATTTGCTCCTTAATAATTAGTAGATGTGAAAAACATTACCACTGAAATCTACCTGATGACTTTGTATCCATGCTCATATGCTAAGGAGCTCATAAAGTAACCGACTGTGACTAGTAATAATCAGATATATAGAGATTAGGAACGTATATGCAAAGATCTTAGTGTTAATTGCATTAAAAATGAATTTTTCTGCTAAAAAAAATAATAGGAGGTAGGGATTGGCTATGCAGTTAGGGTAAAAAAAAACCCAAAGAAAAGTAGCCAGTTTCTTGGCTAAAACTCAGAATGTCCTTGGGCCTCTTAGCAACATACTCTGTTCCAAAGGCCAAAAAAAGTCAAAAGAATTTGCAAGCTTTTATCTAATCCTTAAAAGAATTTAGGGTTACCTCTTCAGAAGGGGGAATGTCAGAGTACAAAAGCTCCATAAAAATAAATAAACAAAAGAAGAAAAAGAAAAGAAAAGAAAAAGTGATGGGGAGATATGGGAGGAGTTGGAAGGGAGGGAGTGGGCATGGACTTGATCAAAACATCTTATATGCGTGTATGAAATTCTCAATAAAGTTTTTGTAAAAGTTAAAAAAAAATTAAAAAAAGAATGCTGGCTGCTCTTACAGAAGACCTGGGTTTGAATTCCAGAACCCACATGGTGACTAACAGCTGTCCACATCTCCGGTTCCAAGAGATCTGACACCCTCTTCCGGCCTCCACGGGCACTGCATCACATGGATGTACTTATCTACCTGCAGGTATAACACTTCCACACATTAAATAAATAAACAAATCAATTTTGCGTTACTTTTAACTTTCATCTTCTCAAGAATTTGAGTGTATAATTCAAAGACAAAGCTGACACTGACGATCGTGGGTTAACAGGAAAGCTGAAAAGGCGGCACCACGTGGGACTCGGTAGAGTAGACCGTCTGAGAACTCTGCCTTGGGCTCCGCACAGCTGTGCCAGCAGTGCACTCAGCAAGTCTCCTTAGCTCTTGTTTTTAATATTTAACTTCTGCTCTTACATACGTGTCTCAAGATGGGTTTTGTTTCTACATTTTAGAACTGCTGTTTACTTTCTTCCACCCTGCTTATTACACGGTACTCTTTACTGAGCTCCAGACACAGCTCATATATCCCTCCCTTATTCTTATTTTCTTTCTTAAAATTTTAATGATTTTATTTTTTAATTACATGAATATTGTATTATTTCTATCCCCTCACGCCCCCCACCAACTTCAACCATGTGCCCCCACTCTCTCTCAATTTCTTACTGTCTTTTTTTATTATTATTGTTACATATAAGTAAATATGTTCATCTATCATCTATCTATCATCTATCATCTGTCATCTATCATCTATCTATCTCTATCTATCTATCATCTATCATCTCTCTATCTATCTATCTATCTATCTATCATCTATCAATCTATCTATCTATCTATCTATCATCTATCTACCTATCTATCATCATTTAATGCACCGAGTCTGCTTAGTGGTGCTCATGTTACAGCTGCCTATTTTGGATTAGATAACCTCTCAGGGAGCTAGATCCTGGAGAAAACTGGTTCTCCTTCCCTCAGCATTTATTTATTGTTTGTAGCTCTTCATCTTGAGGTGGGACCCCCGTGATAATCCCCCCAGTCACCTTGATATGTCAACTAGTTTTGTCATGTAAATCTCATTAGACTGCCATACTGTAGATATTTCATTGGTGCAGATTCCCTATCATGTCTAGAATGCATTGACTAGCAGCAGGTACCTTGTCCCTCTGGCTTTGACATTATTTTCACACACTCTTCTGTAATGTTTCCTGAGCCTTTGGGTGTAGGAATTGCATTGTAAATGTGTCACTAAGGGGTGCACACCTCATAGTTACTTATTCTCTGCACTTAACCAGTTGTGGAACTTGGTAATAGTCTCCATATGTTGCAAAAGGAAACTTCTTTGATGAGTGGTGAGAGGTGATTGTCTGTAATTATAAGAATATATATTTAGAGTGTATTAAGAGACTATGTTACTCTGGGGAAATGGCAGAAGTAGGTTTTTAATCTAGGGTCTACAAGCTCTCCAGCCATGTGTACCTTCCTTATTTTTCTCATCCCTATCCCCACTCTTTTAGATTCTTAACTGCAACCTTCCAAAGATTTAACATTTCTAAAAATTAGTAGACCCAACACTTCTGACTTTTCTCATCTAGCTACTTTACTCATCCTGCACAAAACTCAACTCTAAATGGATCCAGGACCTTAATATAAGACTCAAAATTCTGAAGCTTCTAGAGGGAAAAGGAGGGAATCCACTTCAAGGAGTAAAATTGGTAAGGATTTTCTGAATATGATTTGGATTGCTCAGGAAAGAAAATCAATAATTAAGAAATGGAACTTCATGAAATTAAGAAGCTGTGTACTGCAAAGGGAACTGTCAATGCAATGGAGATGCAGCCTGTAGAACAGGAGATTATCTTCGACAGAAAGCTGATAGAATATTTGTATCTATAATATATGAAGAACTCAAGAAACTAACTCCAGAAAACAAACAGCCCAGACAAAATAGTTCTCAAGTAAGAAATACAAATGACTAATAAACATTTTTAAAATGTTAAACATAATTAGCCATCAGGGAAAATGCAAACTGAAACTACTTTCAGATGTGATAACAGAATGGCTGTCAAGAGAAACAGAGGCTGTTAATCTACAGATTGAATGCAGTATCTATAACATTCCAATGTTATATTTTACAGATCTAGAAAAAAAATCCAAGAATCAATATGGAACCACAAACACATGACTAGCCAAAGCAATCCTATGGAGTACAACACAGCTGAACGCATCACAATACCTGATCTGTATAATACCTACAGTGTAGAACGATAGTGATACAAACAGCTTGGTACTGGAATAAAAACAGATACGCAGACCAATGAAACAGAATAAGAACCTGGAAATAAACCAACAAAGCTAAGCTATACCCACCTAATTCTTACCAAGGCAGGCAAAAACATACAGTGTGTGTGTGTGTGTGTGTGTGTGTGTGTGTGTGTGTGTGTCCCCGCACGCACGAAGCTCACAAAATAGGTTTCCGTACGGCTTTTCCGAGTTATCACTCCCCTGTCCCCTTCTCTGCCTTACCCTCCCACCTCTGCTCTCTCTTAAACCCTGCTCCTCCTTGTTCCCTTTCTGTGCTGAACAGCTTCAGGTTTCAACTTGACCACACCTGGGAAGAGGGAACCTCATTTAGTAAATTTCTTCTACTGGATTGGCCTGTGGGCATGTCTGTAAGGCAGTTTCTTGATTGTTAAGTGATTCGGAGGGGCCCAGCAAACTGTGGGCAGTGCCACCCTTGGGCAAGTGGTCCTGGGTTGTATAAAAAAGCAGGCTGAGCACAGGGCAGAGGAGCAAGCCAGTGAGCATCATTCCTCCATGGCCTATGCTTTAGTTTTGCCTCCAGGTTCCTGCCCTGGGTTCTTGTCAAGGATGAACTGTGATTGGGATGTGTAAGCCAAATAAACCTTTCCTCCCCAAATTGGTTTTGGTCAGAGTGTTTTATCCCAGTAATAGACAGCAAACTAGGACACCTTCCTTCTTCATATGACCTATGCTCTGCTCCCTTCCCCTCCCTTGGGAACTTTGTCCCTCCGCTACCAATGGGCCCTAACTAGTTTCTTGCCTTCTTCAACGTTTGTGTGTTTATTCTGGTTTTCTAATTTTTTGCTAAAATTCTATTCCACAAATATGATATAGTTCATTAGAGTGCATTGACTAAACACAATTCTATAACCATCTAAAATGATGAATGATGCAAAATCATTGTTTTTAACTTTTGATTCAATACTTCCTTATAGTGCATTCGATAAGGTTTGTATTGTGGACATCTTCCACCTGTAAGCCATATACAGCTTTCTTTTCACATTTGAATTTTAAATTCTTTATTATTTTTATTTTATGTGTATGAGTGTTATGCTTGCAGGTGTGTAAATGTACCTATTTCTTCCAAGCCCATGGAGGCCAGGAAAATGTATTGTATCCCCTGGAACTGGAGTTACAGATGGTTGTTAGCTGCCATGTAGGTTCTGGGAACCAAACCCAAGTCCACTGCAAAAGTAGCCAGTGCTCTTGACTGTTGAGCTATTTCTCCAGCCCCTTATATTTGATCTTTTAGTGTTTCTTAAATTCTGTAATTTTCCATAAGATTTCTAAAAACTCATATTTGAGAACTGGCTTTCTATATTAAGAAGCATTGCATTTTATCTCTTGTTGCAACTATAATAGGTCGATTAAATGAATATTTATGTATTTATAATTAATAATTGTCTAATAACGTTATGTAGATATAGTTCTTGTCCTTGATTTGTAAAAATAAATCACATTGTGTGTGGGGAGGCAAAGAAAAAGAGTCTTCATTGCTCTAACATACAATTTTTATATTTTCTGAATTTGTGCTGTTTTATTCACCTCAGTATAAAAAGGACTAAAGAAAAGAACATTTAAATAATTCGTCCAACTATAAATGATGAAGCAGTTGCAAAGCAGATTTGAATGCAGCCATCAAGTGCAGTGGCATACATATATGTACGCAGTTAGCCTACCCCAGCTCAAATTATAAATTACTCATAACTTTCATCTTTCCTGACAATGATCATGTGTATTTCTTATAATAGTGATGACAATTAGCAGATATCATGTCCATTATTGTGTCAAAGCTCTATGATAAATGGATTATCCTATAAAAACATAGAGCATGGAGAATCTCCATTTTGTAAGAAGCAAATGCAATGGTATGTTAAACGTCACTTCTACTAGGCAGAGAAGCTGGGAGTCAGACAAAGATCCTGCAAGGAGAGCTGATGACTCTGTTCAAATGTTTCAGCAAATATAACAAATATATTCTTTCCAATCATACTGTCTGAAATTTATAGTTCTTTAGATGGTTATGTAACCCAAGTGCAACATTTTGAGCAACTGGGTTTGTTCATAGTTTCTGAAATTAAAAAGTTATTTTTGGTGGTTTGTGTAAAAATTCTAAAGTTAAAATGCCTAATTTGCACAAATGCCCCAGGAAATTCCCTGTTTTCCCCATTAGTTTTATGTCACTGGACATCATGCTGTTGCTAACAATTTGAGGAGAATGATGAAGTGAATTAGTCCTCCAGACTTTGAAGGCCTGTGGAGTTATGCCCTTTTGGAAGAGTTTGCTTCTGTCTCAGGAATGCCAAAGTTGGCAACTTCTTTGTGACAATTTGTTTCTCCATCTGTCCCATACATTTAGAACCTTTGTGAAGAATGAAGATCACATTGTGCAAGTAGGCCTTTCCCTTTTGTGCTGCCAATGTGATTTTTCCAAGGAGAAGCCACCTGTATGCTGAGTTTCTCTGACTGCCCACGTGGAATGGTTAAACTCCTTGACAGGTCTAAAAGAAGCTCAAAAGTGACAGATGAACAAATTGTAAAATGAGTCTGAAGTCTGATGTTTCTGTGTGAGGGTAGTGAGCCGTGCTCTGGTGGGAAACATCTCACACACAAGGTGGTTCACAAATGCAAG
>NW_008347401.1:172606-172914 GCF_000622305.1 Nannospalax galili | reverse complement strand
AGCTTCTGGTTCTCTCTTTTGATTTTATATTGTCGAGGCTGGATTGATATTGTCTTCAGGAGTTCCGTGGTGGCCCAATTCCAACGTGGATCAGAAGTTTTCAGGCTTTCTCTTAGGTCTGGAATCTTCTAAGAATGCTTTTGGCCTTAGGAACTTGGGTGGCACTGACCTGAGACCCTCGCCGTGGCCGCGCCACGCAGGGATGCAAAGGCAGATGGGGAGGGAAGAAGCCCCAAGATTTCCCAGGGAGTGGATTGAGTAGCTGGGTTGTACTGGATGCAAAGGATCAGGGAGAGTAAAGGTAAGCC
>NW_008347401.1:160838-172454 GCF_000622305.1 Nannospalax galili | reverse complement strand
GAGAGAGAGAGAGAGAGAGAGAGAGAGAGAGAGAGAGAGAGAAACTGGGTGGACATTAGTGATCTTAACCAGGGCTGCCAGCTTTTCTGCATTTAAAAGTTTGTCTTTTTGGTATCTGTGCCTTTTGAAATTGTAGATTACATAATCTGATTTATCACTCAGATGAGTAATGAGGATTTAGGTTGTTTCATAATTTACTTTGAAACAGAAATAATATTTTCAGCTTTTGGGGAATTCATTTGTCCAAGTCTTTGCCTGTTATGTTCAGAAAATTTATTAATGTATTATTATAATCTGAAAAATTAATGTTGCATCATTTCCCAATCAATAATTAGTTATAAGAAAGTCTTGGAGAAAACTAGGAAAATTTAGACAGAAGTCAGAAAAAAGTAGGAAAGCATTTGTAGTTTTTTTCTAAAATGATACAATCTCTGTTTGATGATGTTTTAGTTTTCTGGGTCTTTGCCCATCCTGCATGTCCTTTGGTGAGTTATTTAACCTCTTTAACCCCTCTTGCCTGAAGGAGGAAGTAGTCTCGTTGCCTGCAGAGTTGTATTAAGCAAGGAACTCTGTATAGAAAGATAGCAGCTCATGGTCTCCATGGCAAACGCACTGGAGTTAGCTGGTGCTGTGATGACCTGTGAAACAGTGAGAGCCGCGGCTCTGTCCTCCTTGAGCCAAACCCAGGGTGCCACCCTTGCTATCCCTACATGCTAGAATGCTGTTAAAGCTTTCCATCAGCTGGTATTTGTCAGCCTGTGGAGATCAGTGAGAACTAACATGAAGACTTTGATGGCTCTCCTGCTCTTCTATGATAATATTTCAAGTGGTTTCTGTGGATTTAATTCCTACAGAGACACAAAGCTATAATTTATAGTCTTTATTTATCAATTCCTGACCTACATTTACTATAAATAATTAAGGATATCAATTAAATATCCCTGAAGTCACAAGAAGAATTGGGTAGAAAGAGTTGTGGTTTTTAAGCACTCCTTAACATCTAGATAGACTGAATTATATCTCCCACAGCCATATTCAAATCAGTACAGTAAAATCTTAAACTCTGGTACTTCAGAATATGACTTTCGGGGGGATCTCACTGCTCTAATTAGTTAATGAGGTTGTACTGCAACAGGGTAGGACTCTAGTCCAACATAACTAGTGTTCTTATAACATGAGGATATTAAAGGACAAGGATGCCCAAGTAGGAACGATGGCATGAGGGCACTGGGCCATCAAGTACATTCCCAGGTACGCTTCAGGCTCCACTCACAAGGAAACGATGCTGCCAGATCCTTGATCTGATGGTATCATCAGCCTCCAGAAAGGTGGGGCAATAAAATCCTATTGTGCAAACCAGACAGTAGTACTTACAGTGGAAATTCTAGCATTTGACCACAGGTTGTCACTCATTCAACCTCACAGACATTTTAAGTCTTGTGAAGCTCATATCATTTACATTTCTAGTGCATCAGGAGGAAATTTTATGGTACCATCTATAATTCAAAATATTGTATTTTGGATTTATAAGACACTTACCAAAAAGATAACAATAAAATGTAGATCTCAAAAGAAAAGTATGGGTATAATAGTAAAAGTACAGATTTTTCTGGGAAGAGTTTCTTATTTCTAACTGCTTAAGACATGTTTGGCAAAGCACTTTGTAATTAGGTTATTAGGGTTTGCATGTGAGAAGATGTTAATGTCTTTGTGTTCCTGGTATAAATATTAATTGTTCAACCAGAAAGTAGTTGAAATTTTTATTATTATCAAGAGCTATGCAATGTGAATGGATTTTTATGCAACTGTCTTTGGTAAGCATGAAAGTTAAAATTTGCTCTCAGAAGTGGGAAGCATAATGAGGTGTTAAATAAACGTCTTTTTTTGGCTATATAATAATATCTGAAATCTTATAATCTAGTATATATACATATCACAGATAAACTATTTCATGAGATTTTTTTCCTATTTAGTCTTGATGTACTTAAATGGTTTTGTGCAAATTGTTGAATTGCCACACAAACAATATATTGTCCTTTAGCTATACCTATAATAGACCCCTCAAAACTGCTTTTGAAAATAGATACTAACCTTCTAAACCTGAATTTTAAGCACAAATAAAATTTTCTTTTGAGTGTGCTCCTTCCTTCTCACGTCCATGTTTCTCCCGCTTCATTGCTGCAATGAATACTTGATGTCATACAATATTCCCACTGGAGCCATTGAGTGTGCATCTAATGGGGAAGGGAATGTGTGGACTCTAAATCAAGGTTCTTTATTGTACCCAAGAGATGCTACTGAAATGTCTGCAAGGCCAGAGCACACAAGGCGGTGCTGAAGCCTGTGAGCAAAGCTCTCAGCGTCACTTTTGCACTTGCCAGGTTGAATCTCTTGTTTTCTTTTTGAGGCGGGCATTGATTTCTCCAGTTTTGTAACCTCAGGTGGAAGCCTATGAATATAAAATTTCTTCTATTTATACAGCACAGTTATTAAACAAAAGTCTGATGATACTTATGGAGCCTGACAGCCAGACTGGTACCCTTTGCGATTTCTTGACACTCAGTTAACATTTTCAGAACTATGTCCTAAAAAACTCAGTTTAATTTTTTTCTCTAGTAAAAAAACACAGAGCTAAATAGGATAGTCAAGAAATTGGGCTTCAATAATTTGTGTGAAATTATATTAATAACATCAAAGCCACCATATGAGTCGGATAGAGATTTTTCCTTTTTAGCTATAAATTTTATCATGATAAGAAATGCCTGCAATATTTAATTTACTATTGAGAAAAGAATAAGCATTATATTCTGAATGAATGTTGAATAGGTATCCATGTTTCTTCAATTCAGTTCAAAAATGTATAAACAATCTCAACCCTAACCACACAGTGTTGGAATGCACCACGCAGCAAGTACTTGTACATTCTAATATCAAATCATTAGGTTCAAAGCTCACATGATATTTGCATTCTCTTTGTCTTTGGAAAATTGCTTAATATTTCTATGACAGCCTTATCATATATAAGTAAGGATTATAAGTGAGGCATGATTATTCACATCTGTAATAACAGTGTTTGGGAAGTTGAGGCAAGAAGATTATGAATTTGAGGTTGGCCTATTCTATGTTGTAAGACTCTATCTCCCTTCTCTCCCCCCAGAGAAAATATGATAGCAATTTTATGTAATTATTTTAAGTGACTGGAATAGTAAACGCTAGGTATGCAGTATGAGATGTCACTAATAGTAGATACTCAACCAATAAGCTATAGAGGCTATAGTATCAGTAATAGGAAAAACATTAAAATCTTTAAAAATATTTTATTATTTTTATTTTCTGTGTATGAGTGTTTTGCCTCATGCATGCAAGTGCACCCGTGTCGTGCAATGCCCTTGGAGGTCAGAAGGGGCATCAGATACCCCGGAACTGGAGTTACAGATGGCTGTTATTTGCCATGTAGGTGCTGGGAACCAAACCGGCACTCTGCAAGAGCATCTCGTAGAACCATCTCTTCAGCCCTCAAATTAAAACCCTTTGTCAGCCTTGTTTTATTAGTTGAAGTAAAAAAAAGCCACCTTGTGAGAAACATTGGGGAGTAATTTATGCTTGATGTATGGCTACCAATTTCATTTCGTTTTGTGTTGTAATCCCTTTAGATATCTCAGGTGGAAAAGAGGAAGCTTCGTCTGGTCCTGTGTATAGGCAGCAGGAGACTATGGGTGGCCCAACTTTGGATCAAAGGTTACACATCTTTTAACACTTATGTAAGCTCCGTAAGTTGTTTTTTTTTTTCTGCCTTTTCAGTGTTTCATTCATTCCCAGCATTTACTTTCTCCATCAGCAGAACAGTATGTATTTCAAATAGATGTGGCTGTATTGTCAACGATGAAAGAATAAAGGTCTGCTCAATTTCATCTTTATGGACTCACAGAACCTTCTTCCGGGAGACCTCAGATATGCAGCATAGTAGTATCTATGGTCTCCGAAGGGTTTTTGATGGATCCCAGATATGCAGAACAATACCGATATGTTGATTTAACTGCTTTAGATGAGGTGGTTTGAGGTCTTTGATGGTGCTCTTTCTTATTTGTTTTAGTTCTTTTTGTGCAACTATATGAATTCTAGAGTTAGATTATTAATTTCTACCCACAACTGTCTGGGGTTTTGATTAAGAGTGTATTGGATCTCTAGGTCAATTTAGGAAGAATTGACATGTGAAGGATATTTCTCTCTTCATGATCTAATTTCTCTCAGCAATGTGTTATAGTTTTAATTGTATGAAATTTGCATTTAATGTCAGAATAGTCCCTAGGTATTTTGCATTTCAGATGCTATAATAAATAGTAATAATTATTAATTTCATGTTCTTTTGCTTTGTTGCTAGGTTATCAGTTTTACCTATTGACTCTACCTCACTTGGTAAAATTTGAAACTCTCACATCTTATTCCTGGTAGCATTTGTAGAGAATGCTTTGGATTTTCTAAAATGATGTTCTTTTTGTCTATGAATTGTGTTACTTTGGTTCTTGCTTTCATTTTTAATTTAATTTTTTGAGAATTTCATATTTGAATACTGTATTTACATCATTCTTACCCTTCCTCTTTGCCTCCAGCTCTTTCTGGTTTTCCCCCACTCCTTCTCAATATGCTGATCTCTTCTTTAATTACTACATATTTATGTATATATAAACAACCCATTGAGTCCATGTAGTGGTGCTGGTGTGTGCATGTGTTTAGGACTGACCTCTTGGAATTGGATAACCTACCAAGGAGTTAATTCCTGGAGAAAACTGATTGTACCTCTCTGAGCAGCCATTAGTTGCCTATAGTTCTTCATCTGAACTCTGGAGTGAATTAATTTCATTTTCTCATTTTACTGTCTCTAACACCACATTAAGTAGGGATGAGTATGGACACAGTTTCATTGGAAAAGCATTCTGTCATGAGTTTGGATGTGATATTAGCAAGATATCTACTCGAGACTTCTGCCTCCCAAGGCTCAGGAATCACTTCAGAAGAGGGGATAGGAGAGGTTGTAAGAGTCAGAGGTGGTGGATGACCACAAGGAAACAGAGATTTCCAGAAAGCTGGTCAGCTACACATATGCACTCACAGCAATGTTGACAGCATGTACAAGTTCCACGAAAGCTCAAATCAGATGAAATCCAAGCACAGACGATTTATAGTTTTAGAGATTTTTCAAATATGAAATTTTTGTTAATTGCATTTCAACTTTTCCCCCTGTCCCTTTGAATTCTCCCAGGACTTAAATTACAGGCACATGAAATCATGTTCATTGTTTTCTGCATCTCACTGACTCTTATTCTTCATCTCTGTTTTATTCTAGATCTTTCCCTATAACTCTATCTTTACGGTTTTTAATCCTTTCTTCTTCAGCATCTGACATCTAATCAACTGTTAATCTTATCCACTGTGTTTTTCATTTCATATATTAAAATTTTCAACTCTAGATGTTTAATTTTAAAATATATTTTCATCTGCTTTTCAATGTTGAAACATATGCTGTGTGTGTGTGTGTGATGACTACTTTAATACTCTAATCTATCTGGATTGACTTTGATCATTTACTCATTATTGTGAGTCATATTTTCCTGACGTGCTATATTCCTAGTATGCTTATTAGATGTTAAACCCTGTGAGTTTCGCCTTGGGTGTTGCATACTTTTCTTGAGCTTTTTCTTGAGCTTTGTTCTAAAATGAAATTAAGTAACAAGAAAATTAAGTAACATCTTGGCTTTCGTTTGCTTTTAAAGAGTGTTGAGCAGGTCCAAAGAAAATAACACTTAAAAAATTTTTTATTCAGCTTTTGTAATTTTGTACAATAGTTGTTAAATTTCTTTTACACAGAAAATATCATTTTTATAAATAATTATTCCCCCTTTTGAGGCACAATTATCTTATATATAAATGTGGCTAGTGTGAACAGATCCATGCTGTCTTCGTCCTGTGTGAGTGTTGAATCACATTGTCCTTTTTGTTCTGGTCAATTTGGGTAATTTCCTTACACAGATTGGCTGATCGATCCTTAGCTGAAAGCTCTAGACAGACTCTTCCCCAAATCCAACGTTTTCTCCTTGTTAATCTGTCTTCTCTGTCACTGTTTCTTTTGGATTCCAACTGCCATGTTTGCTAAAGGATTTCAGTATTGTTTGCTCACCGAAAAGAATATGTAGATTCTGCCTGGATCCCTTCTCCCTGTGTTGTGTCCTTGAAAAGCCTCCCAATTTTATCAGCTGAGTCAATTGCAATTTTCTACTTTCAGATGTCAATATTCTTTCCCTTTATTTGAGGGAGGATCTTACTTCATACTTCAGAATGGCTTCAAAATTGCTATGCAATCCAGGCTGTTCTCAGACTAAGCCTCTTGAATGATGGAGTTACAAGCCTTCATCACCATGTATGACCTCCAGATACCAACATTCTTTATTGCCTGCAGTATGCACCCTCTATTCTGTTTGTTTTAGAACACCTGTTCTCATATTTCCTCTTGGGCAAAGGTGGAAGTCCAAGAATGCATTTCACTTGACAAATAAGTTCTAGTCTGAATATTACTGAAAAGAATAAAAGTACACATCCTTGTCAGCGAGTCTAAATTATACTCACACCCAGAAAATATGAGAGTTAGTGATTATTGAGGTAGTGAGATAAAATGATGGATTTTTCTTAGAACCTTGAAAATAATTGCAGTTTCATACCCTTGGCTTAAGAGAAATCAGGGTGGAGCAAATCAGGGTGGAGCAGCAGCTCAGCGATGAAAATCATAATATATTTAGTCTGTTTTTCCCTTTTGTCTGGTTTTCATGCTAATCTGGACTTCTGTGAGATTCTGAATCTACTTGGTGCAGAGCGGCACGTATGCTTTTTTACAATTACCAGTGTGGGCGAGGTTGAAGGAAGGCGGATCTATGAAATGCAAGACGATGGAGGCAAAATGGACTGTTGGAAGCTGTAAGCCGTTTTCAGGGATTATTTATGGAATTAGGTTGAAATACTTTGTATTGTAGAGTGCTTTAATTATTAGGAAGACCAGCTGCCTCAGAGCTAGCACGTGTGACTTCTCTTACTCGGCTTTGGTGGAACTGGACATGCTGTGTGGACTACTGTATGAATGCTGGGGAAAGATGGCCTTGAAGTTGTGAATAAGATGGTCATGGACTGCCCTGCAATGACGTCACAAACAACATGTCCTGTGAGGACAAGGCTGAAATAAAATTAGCCTCAAACGAGATTACTGAAAAATGTTCTAAATTTGATTCTATTTAAACTAAGGACTCTTGTGCTACATCCATAAAATATACAAGCTTTATTGTATGTTAATATTTTATCATCCTACACAATGTGGTTTTCCACATGATTTCTGTCCTAAGAATCTGTGTTTTGTGAAGCTATATTTTTGAATAATACTTAGAATTTCCTTTGTTACTTCCATTATTCACATTTTCACTTATAACACTTGAGCCTACATACATGAATACTGGGAAAGATGGTCAAAATGGACCTCTAAGTCCCAGACTCACCATCTGAGCATTTCAGGAGGGAACACTGTGACATATCATCGCTGATGCTGGACTGTGCAGAAGGACCTGCTGTGTGTGCTACAATCCAAGTTTGGCCCTCCTGCTGAGTCTGCATTTTAAATTATTTTTTCCTGTAGATGTGTTAGCTCTTCTTTCCAAGTTGAATCTCATTTTATTTTCCTTACTAGGACCCATTTTACTATTCCAGTGTTTCCCACTTCAGTGTCATCTGCAGAATGCATTAAGACTGTTTACTCGCTTGCTAAGGTCTCTGAGACACAGAGGCTCATGGGCTTGGAGTCAGTCTGTGCATTCACTTTCTTTTATGCTGCCTCCAAGCCCTACACTGACTTGCATGGAGCAGTGCTCAAACTGCTGCTAGATTTCCCTAGGGAAGGGAGTTTCTTAACCATCCCCATTATAGAAGACTAAAGTGGAAATTGTAAGAGATAGTAGCAGCAGTGCATTTCTCTTTTTTACTTAGGAATAAAACAGTCTATAAACATCTACTAATCATCCCTCAGTGCATGCCCAGACATGGGCTAAATAGAATGGGAGCTATAAGGAAAGGAAATCACTGGATCCTTCCTGTGAATCTCTCTCTCTTTCTCTCTCTCTCCCTCCTCTCTCTCTCTCTCTCTCCCTCCCTCCCTCCCTCCCTCCCTTCCTCCTCCCAGTGAAAGAATAAAGCACTATGGTTCACTGACCTATATCAAATGCAGACTGGATTGTCTGGAGGGTAGAGTATACCCATGTGATTGTAAAGCCCAGGAAAGAGTCCACAGTCTCTCTCTCTCTCTCTCCCTCCCTCCCTCCCTCCCTCCCTTCCTCCTCCCAGTGAAAGAATAAAGCACTATGGTTCACTGACCTATATCAAATGCAGACTGGATTGTCTGGAGGGTAGAGTATACCCATGTGATTGTAAAGCCCAGGAAAGAGTCCACAGTGGAGGAATAAGCTGTATCCCAAGTATTTATTTATTTATTTATTATTTATAAATTCATGCTGTCCTGTTCCACAGAGTAGTTTTCTTAGGAGAAAGGGAGTCACAAAACCCATAGCATCACCAAAGTTTCATGTGATAGAAAACACCACCATAATACAATAAACAGGAACATCGATATTTTTTGTTCTGGACTAGTATTCCATTTCTTGTACTAAAGATCAGCAAAGTCAGATGAGTTAAAGGCCACATAATTAGCTTTTGATTCATTTATTCTCCTGTACCAACAGTCACTCTACACAAGGAATTGGTCTAAATGTTATGTAAGCATTAGCAAATGCACCTGTACCCTACCTTCAAGATTTCAATCAAATATGAACTGTACTTTAACATGTTGTTCAGAGTAGAGCATGACTGATCCTCCATTTCAATCACCAAGGTAAGTCCCTGGGAAAACAGTAAATGTGCAGCTCACACATAAAAGCAGCACAGTAACAGGGGTAGCAGCTTGTGTAGTCAAGATTTAATTCATGTACACCAAGCACTAGGTTAATCATTTTATATTTCAAAATATCATCTAATCTTCCCAGCAGTCTCATGAGATATGTTTTTTCATATTTCACAGAAAGTGATCTGAGCTGCCTTAGAAATTAATAAGGCCCAATCCAACTAGTAGGCAGCTAAGCATGAATTAAATATTCAACATATTTAAGATTGAGTCAAATTTAAGAAGAAGGAAGTCACAAGATCAAGCCAGCCAAAATCCCAGCATCAGATGGATGGAGGAGGGGTTCACGAAGTCTGATCCCTAGCTGGTAACTGATGGCTGCTGGGGGAGCAAGAGAGTAAAGTTTCTTCAAGGATATGGCCCCTGAAAGACTACCCTCCAATAGAAGGTCCTATATCTATGCACATACACGCAGCATTAAATGGACTCAGTGGCTTTAAATAAACTGAGAGAACATTAAATTGGGAGGGAGAAGTGAAGGGGTAGAGGAGTGTGGCATAGGACTGTCCTCTGATCAACCAACAAGCTATGGACAGACACTTTCTTCCCAAGCTCAGTTTCACCCACTTGCCTAGGACAAACTTGTTGGCTGTTGACTCTCCACAAGAAAGGAGGGGCAGGGAGAGTCAGCCACATCTGCCAACCAACCAGTCAGCTCTAGTTGCATGATTGGAGGGACTAAGGGTATATAAGCAGGAGAAGCCCAGGGAGGCTCTTGCTGGTCATTTTGTATGACTGCTGGGAACTCACAATCCATGCCAGAATGGACACTTTTCAGTGCAGCTTTAGGAAGGGGAACACCCATGCTCCCATTAAGTGACCCTTCACCCACTTCTCTGTTAGTAAGCCCAAAAAGCTCACTGATTTTTCCAAACTGCAATTTAGTGAAATAGTACCTGACTTTGCCAAAGGGACCAAGGGAGGAGGGGGCCAGATGTTCGTGCCTCCCAGAAGGAATTTTAGCAACAAGGAGCAATTGGAGGGGAGGGAATGGGGGTGAGTTTGATTAAAATGCATCATATGCATGCATGAAATTCTCAAATAATAAAAAGAAAAGTAGGGATTGCTCTAGGATCAGTGACATCTAACTCTGAACACTGGTCAAGTAGATTTTATCTTCAACTGCACATTGAAAATATTTGGGAAGCTTAAAAATACCACCTGTCTAATTTAATATGCTGAGCCTCTGTGAATGTGAATCCCTGGCGTCAGATTTTCTAGAAGCCCTAGGTCATCCAAGTAGCCAGCTAGCCTCAAGAAAAAAAAAATTTATTCCTTTCCCAGGGGAGAATGCTCTTCTGCAAAGAAAAAATATCAAACATATGGGACTCTTGGGAGATCTACAATCACGTGAGACTTAGTGTATGGCAGAGAGATCTTGCATGTCATCACACTTCCTCATTTGAACCCCCTACCACAGCCATTCTATGGCTTCCCAGCATCTTTCCTCATACATAACCCAGAAACACACATTTGTAAATTCACAACAGTCTAAATATCTGATCATCATTCCATTAGTGGCCCGTTGGTAGAGTAAAAATCACTTTATATGCTAACATTCACTTAATTCAGAAGTTTAAAAGCAATCTGGATCTCACAGATGAGCAGGCAGAAGGGGACGGGTGGCGGTGGACACGACAATGACCACGATGACTCTGGCCATGCACATCCAGAAATATCACCTCTCCAGGAAAAAAAAAGAATCAGTAGGATCCTTTCCATATTTGAATCAGCAAATTTCAGGAAGTTATTTTCTTAAAAAATTCCTGGAGGCTCAGAATCTCTTGCCTATATGGAAATGATGAATGTGGGTAGTTACTAATAAATACATCGAGTTTGCCAAATTCTATAAAATATGAAGTGTCTCTTCAATCCAATGTTAGGGTTAAAACATGATTTTCTCTTAAAACATAAGTCTCATTTTCATGAAACTACACATTTTCTTAACGGAAAGAAAGTAACATTTGTAAAACTATCAATTGATTCATTCTACTGAATTCCAAGTTTTTATGTCCCACATCAATATTTTTCCTTGACAACTGACATGAGTTCATAGAGCATTTTAACCAGCTAAATCTAATGACCTTTCTACTCTCCAAGTTTCATACCACAGAGCTCATGAACAGAGACCAGTGAAATGTGTATCTTACATTCCAGCAGGCAAAAGTCACAAAGAGCTTTTCCTGTGGCTGGTAAAGAACAGGCTTGTTAATAAGAAAATGATGGTTTGAACACCGTAACACATAGGGTCATTTCCTTCCTAGCCTGCACTTTGCATGTGGCTGGCTTTCTATTACTGTCTGATACACTGAATTCACGTTCTCCAAGCCTCTGACCTTCATCTCCACTTGTGCTAGAAATCTTCGCTTAACCTCTTTCCTTCAATGAAGGGAGCTGCTTGCTTCCCGGTGCTATGCAAAATGACTGTTGGAAGGGAATGGAGAGAAGATGAGTAAATACACTCAGAAGTAAAGTAAATGTGTGAAAGCTGACACCAGAGTAATGCAATTCTAAGAGACTACTATGCACAATCATGTATCAAAAATTGGATAACTGTCTTAGTTTGTTCTTCATTGCTGTGACAAAACACTCTGACCAGTACCAACTTGGGAAGGAAAGGGTTTATTTGT
>NW_008347401.1:154475-158925 GCF_000622305.1 Nannospalax galili | reverse complement strand
CTCCCACATCACTCATCAAGAAGATGCCCCTCAGACATGGCCACAGGCCAGCCCAATAGAGGCAATTCCCCGATTGAGGCTCCTTCAACCCAAGTGTGTCAAGTTGACACCAAAGCCATCCAGCACAATAACTTAAAAGAAAGGAATAACTTCACAGACACAGATAACCCCTGAGGCTGAATCTTGAACAGAAAAACTGAACAGATAAAAAAATGAGTGATCATAACATCTCTGTTGAATTTTCCATCAAACGTTTAAAGAACTAATACTAATGCTTCATTAACTTTCCAAAACTCAGAAAGGAGGGAGTACATTTAAGCTTATTTTACAAGTACAACTAAACAATGATATCGGAAGAAAACTATAGAGTCACTCTCTGTGATGGAACAGATGCCTCACCTTCAATAAAGTGGTCACAAACTGAGTGTGACAACCCATGAAGTGGATATTTCACTATTACGAAGTGAGGCTTATCCCTGTGATACAAATTAACAGATGTGACACACAATATTAAAGAAAAAGACAAAATTTAAATTATATAATGACCTCGATAGGCGCAGAAAAGGCATTTGAAAAAAGTCAACATACTTGCATGATAAAAATCCCCCAATCTTGTTATAGTAGTATATGTCAGTACATGAAAATAACATTCAGTGAGCCTACAGCTAACATTATAAGAAAAAGAAAAAAGAGAGAGATAATCACTAGGATCCTTTCCACCTTTGAATCAGCAAATTTCAGTAAGTTATTTTCTTATATGTGGTGAAATATTTGAACCCTTTCCTCTAAGAACCCAAACAAATCAAGATTACTTTCTTTTGGTTCAAGACAGAGCTGCAGATACTCGCCAGAACCATACACCAAGAAGAAGAAATAAAGTCACTTAAATAGGAGAAGTGAAACTAGCCATTTGCAAAGAACACAATCTCACATGTAGAAATCCCCAAATAATCCACTGAAAACTTACTCAAATGGGTAAATCAGTGAGTTTGTAAGCTACAAAATCAACACAAAATTACTGTTATTTCTATTAATAATGGTCATTCTGAGGAAATAATTGAGGATAGCTCTCCTTGAAATGGCTATAAAATATGTACATAATGCAGTTAAGATTAAATAAAACCATTAATGTGAAAAGCCTGTACATCCAAAACTGTAAGACAGGAATAAATGAATAAGCACAAACAAGATGAAAGATATCTGTATTTGTGGACTGGCAGTATTAATAGTCTAAAAGTGTCCACACTGCCCAAAGTTGTCTGTAGAATCAAACAAGCTCTTATAAAAGTTTCAATGTAATTTTAATAGTTACAGAAAATCCAAAGATGTATACACCACCACAAAAAATCCTGGCTAGCCATAGTCAAGAAGAGCGGGGCTAGGGACGGTATTTCCTGATTTCTGGCTATGTTACAGTGTTGTAGTGACTAACACGTCATGGTACTGGCACAAAAATACATGCATTAGTGAGTGGAATTGTAGAAACCCATATATACTGAGGCTCAACTGAGTTTGGAAGTAAGTGTCAAAAATATCCTCTGGGAATAGGATAGTATGTCCTCTAAATTATGCTGAGAAAACATGATATGTAAAAGAATGAAACTGGACTCTATCCCACACCATATACAAAAATTCAAAGTGGGCTGAAGACAAGCAGAAAACCTGAAACTGAAAAGGTATGAGAAGAAAACACAGGGGAAAGGAACTGTATGACATTGCCTAAGACAAGCGTTTGGGAATTTACCACCTAAACAAAATACGCAAATGAGATTATATCAAAATAAAAATAACATTAACGGTAGGGTAAACCACAGAGTGAATAGATATCTGTCGAATGTGAAAATACTTGAAAGGTTTGCATCTGATGAATACACAGAATATGTAGGGAACACAATTCAATATCATAGAAATAGATCACCCAGTTAAGAAATAGACAAAAATATATAAATATACATTATTAAAAATGATATACAGATGACTATATATGAAAAGTTTTAATATCCATAATAGTAGGAGGATGCAAATTTAAAACCAGATACCATTTCATACATGCTAGAATGCCTACCCTCAAAAGGACATAAATACTATTGAGTGTGTGGAGAAGAGGGAACCTGTGTTCCCTGTTGTAGAAATGCAAATTGTTATACAACAATTGTGAAACACACTATGAAGGTTCTTAAAAATTAAAAGTAGAATTAATACATGATCTAGATGGCTATCAGTATATGAGGGCGTAGGAGAAACTGGGCGGTGATATCAAAGGGTACAAAGTCTCAATTAGATAGAGGAATGAATTCAACTACTTTTCAGATCGCTTTCAAGAATGGTTATTATAGCGAGCCCATCAGTATATTATGTTTCAGTGCTGCTGGGAAGGTAAATCTTGAAGGGTCTCCATGGGTGTTTGAAGTGAGAAAGAGTGAATGGCTTAATGTGGCCATTTCATTTCACACTGTATTAACATTGTAGCATCATTAGGACCACATATGTACAGCCATAATTTGTCAACGTGTAATGAAAAAAGAGAAAGGAAATACCGGGCGCAGGAAATGAAGAAAAACTAAATGTCACTCGCGCTTAATTTTGCTCAGGATTCTGATATCAATTTATGTGATATGAGGGAAATCAGTGTGCCAGTCATTCACTCTGCGGATAAACGTCACCATCTCACAGGTGGACTGCTCCTTCCTTCACTTCTGTTGATTCTTGATGTTTTGGCCGTTTACTCATATATGGTTTCCATCTCTGCTGTGCTGTGGAGTAAAGGGAATTACAAGCTGAAGAAAAGGGTGCAGTCATGAAGTAAAGATGAAGATGATGTGCTCGCTCTATCCACACTCCTCTTTTACACGTTTTATTTTTCATATTTGCTTTTCTTCTCTAATACATTTTGGCTTTATTTCTCCTAAGATACCACCTATTCATATCCATTTTGAGTTTATAAAAGGGCATATAACAATAAAGATAAGTAATAAGAAGTATTCACAATTAATTGGAATGATAGTTTATACTGATGTTATATTAAATATGATGCTATTATTGAAGCAGGTAGATATAGGTTTTATACTTCATGTATATCTTTCATTACCACATTGCTGAATGTTGTGGTAATTACTGTGGGATATAACTATGATGAGAACATGGCATATAAACTACTCAGTTTTCTGGATGGTGACAGAAACGAAATCACAAAATTCAAATATCCTATGAAGCAACTCTGTACTGCAATGGAAAGAATATTATCATTTTGCTTGCACAGAAGACCTATTATTGACTCAATTGTTTTTCTCAAATACATCTATTGGATCCTTAATCCAAAATGCTGCTGTATTTGGACATAGAGTATTTAAAGAGGTAATTAAAATTAAGTGAAATTTAAAAAATATGGAATCCAAACTCAGCATGACTGATGCCATATGAGAATAGGAAATTGCATTCCAGATGTGTGCATACAAAGAAAAGTCCATGTGAAGATAGAAAACAGTGGCCACCACCAAACCAGAGAGAGAGGGCTCTGAGAACACCACACGTGGGACCTTGACCTTAGACGTCCAGAATCCAGAACTGTGAAGAAGCAAATATCTTTCTTTTTTTGAGACAGGGTCTCTTTGTAACCCTAGCTGTCCTGGAACTCACTATGTAGACCAGACTGGCCTTGAACTCACAGAAATCTACCTGCTTCTGCCTCCGGAGTGCTGAGATTAAAGGCAGGCACCACCACACCTGTCCCAAATTTCTTTTTTGTAATTTGCCTAGTCTGATATATTTTTTAGAATTATATTTAGCTAATAAATGCAGTTCTTTTAAGCATTTCACTTAAAACTGATCACAGCCTTCTTCTGAAACAACTCCCGTCTCGGATTCTCTGACAATTCTTGGCTATTTATTTTTAACGTTTTTTCCAGAATCTTTTTCTACCTTTCTCTTGAAGGAGCTCTTCCGAGGTCTTCTCCTCAATCTTTATATAGTTTGAGGGAACCTGCACAGTTCTGTGTTTCCAGCAACCGGTCAATTGCTAATAAACACCCCAACATTTTTGGGCCTTAGAATTTAATTTCTTACTTGACATCTGATTTCGTCATTTTTTTTCAGTTCTTCAGAACTCAAAAGATTCAAAGCCAAACTTACCACTTCCCCCATGTTTGTTTCTCCTTTTAAAACTTTTATTCATTGTTTTATTCTTTGAAAAATTCATACATGTACACAATGTATCCTAATTGTAGCCCCTAGTCACCCACCACTCTCTACACCCAAGCCCCTATAACACATTTCCTCCTATTTCATGCCCCTCCCCTCAGCCTACCCCCTGCTGCCCATATGTGGATGGGGATGGGGTCGTCTACTGGGGGTGACCAGTAGCCACCCCTAATAGAAAAGTTACTCTCTCTCCCCCAGTAGCCATCAACTGTCAATAGCTCCTCTATCAGTGGTGGGACTCGGGAGTCCATCC
>NW_008347401.1:130179-153519 GCF_000622305.1 Nannospalax galili | reverse complement strand
GAGTTTTTTTTTTTTGTTATTTTTTAAATTTTATTTATCATCTAAAAGAAAATGTTATGTGTATGTGTGTATTGCTTGCACGTAGGTAAGTGTACCCATGTTGTGCAATGCCTGCGGAGGTCAGAGGAGGCTGGCGGATCCCCTGGGACTGGAGTTATGGGCAGTTGTTAGGTGACTGACATGTGGGTGCTGGATTCAAACCTGGGTCTTCTGCAAGAAAAACCAGTGTTCTTAACTGCCGATCCATCTCTCCAGCTCCCATGCTAGAGTTTTTAACTGCCTTGATCTTGTGCAAATCTTGTGTGGGTAACCACAGCTGTTGTGAGTTCATGGTGTAACAATCACATGTCCAGAGGACAGCATTTCATAGACTCTTCCTCGTCTGGCTTCTATATCCTTTCTTCTCCCTCTTTGGTGAGGTTCCTTGAGCCTTGTGTAGCAAGGGTTTGGTGGAAATGTCACATTTATGGCTGAGCACTCACAGTCGCTTATTCTGCATTAACCACTACCCGCTGCAGTAAGAAGCTCCTAAGACCAAAGCTGAGAGCAGCACAAACCTACGGTCATAAACATGAGGATTTAGAAGGTAGTTTGGCAGGGAACACCATTTACTCACTTGTTTAAGAAGCCAGCTTGATGGCCACATTTGACTCTCCCTTGTCCCATGACTAGCCAGTAACAGAGTTTTGTTAATTCTGCTTTAAAACCTGTGCTTTGAGTCTTGTAATTATCTTTATTTCCATGATCATGAAGGCCACCATAGTCCATACAATAGCTGAGACTGCATTCAACTCCCAAATAATCTTCTAGAATCCAGTATTAGTAGCTCAAATTCATTCAAATTCAGTTGAACAACAGTGATTTTCCTAAAATACAAATTTTTTTCCTGTATTTCCTTTAAGGGGACGAAAATGGACACTGTTTTTTGTTTTCAGAGTAAAGATCAGATGGCTTGATGTGTCTTAAAAAGCCTGGTTCCTTTTAACTCTGTGGTGTCATTTTGTCTCTTTTTATCTGCATCCCATCAGCTGTGCTCCAGGTCCTCTTTTCTTTCACAGCTCTTGACTTTTATATGGATTTTCTCACCAATGTCTAGGCTATGATTTCCTTCTTATCCTGGATAATTCCTCTTCAAACCTTAGGCCTGACTGAGACCATTCTTTCTTAATTGCTGCCTATCCTATCCCCTGCCAGACCCAGGCCATTGCCACAGCTGTGCATGGCCATGACATTCTCTGGACGCCTTATCATCTCAGCATCCTTTATCAGTGTTTTAGCTACCATGGTGTTGTGCATGATGAATACTGTGCACATAGTTTTCTACATGACTAAATATCGATTGGATGAGTAAATGAGTGAAACTCGGGAAAAACAAGAGTAATGATCTACTTCAGGATGGCAGAAATCTCTTATGAAGATAAATAATATGAAATGTTCAAAAAATTAGCAAAGACTATCTTAAAAATAGAGTAGGATAAAACAAACGTGACTTTTGGCTAGACTGAAATAAAATTCTCCTTCAATGAGTTGTACGTAATTACTGACATGCTTCTTAATGACACTACCCTTTCAGAGCTGTGAGACTCTTCCCATGAGGGAATTCTACTTTTGTCACCCAGCATATACCCTGTATATGGACAGATGCTCATGCTCTGCCTTACTCGCATATCTGAAAGGTGAAAAATTTGGACATGTTTATGATCTGGAAATTCTAAACTATAAATACGCAGTTAGACTGGGAAAGAAGTAAAGCTGGAATTTACTTTCTTTTCAAATAGTTTTTGTTTTTCCAGCTTCAGTGATTTTCTTGTAGAATTCATTAAGTATCCATTGGTTCTTAAATTCTTGAAAATCGTCCCAGCGACATGATTTCCAGATCCTACACTAACATTATCCTTCACAAATTTCACAAGAGCTTTTAAAAATAATGTTTGGATATTTCTGTGTTCCAGACCTTGTGCTCACATGGACAGGCATTACTTAACAAGTAATGGACTGTATCTGGGAGGTCCCAGAGGTTATCTTACGGGAATCCCTCTTCCAGTTAGAAGTTTTTTAGCCTTCTCTTCAGCACTTCCAGGGACTTGGCTTCTCTTTAATTTCTAAGCGAATTCTTTGCAATTCTACATGCTTTCCTTTTATTATTCCAAATTACTCCTCTGTGTTACTAACACTGACCTGCTAATCCTAGTATTTTCTTCTGATAGAAACTGGTTGGTTATAAGGCAATACTTTCAAATTTCCAAATTAATTCAAAAACTTTGCAAATAAACCAATAGACTTTTATTTATAAAACATACTTTATTTATAAAACATACTTTACACATTCAGTTCAATAGCTCTATAATAGAATTATTTGACATAATTTTAAATTGAAGGAAAAGGGGGAAAAATTCAGGTTACAAAACAAATTTAACAACAGCAACAACAAATCACTAAAGGATGAACTCACACTGAGGGATATCTGGGGATACAAACTTGACTCCATAGGCCTTAATATATATGACAGAATGTAAGAAATCCTGTGGACAGGCTATGGGGGTTTCAGATAGTGAAGGGGTCCAAATATGAGTAAGATATATTGTATGAAATGCACAAAAATTCAATAAATAAAAAGCTGAGCATGGTGTCTCATGTCTGTAATCCTGGCATTTAGGAAGCTGAGGCCAGAGGATTTCTGGGAATTCAAGGCCAGCCTGGGCTACAGAGACTCTGTCTCAAAACCAAACAAAGACAAAACAAAATTACTAAAATAATGGGTTTGAATGTTTTATTTTTATGGCAACTGTTCACTAAACTATGTTATTTTTTTCTGCAAATTAATACAATAAAGTACTATGTAGTGTTTTAATTTCTTCTTTTATTTATATGTATACCTTCTAATTTTGTTTTTGAATGTCAGAATCAACTTAGGGCCTCATACATGTAAAAGCAAATATATTTTTTATGCATATGAGTGTATTGCCTGCATGTGTGTAAGTGCACCCATGTCATGCAATGCCTGTGGAGGACAGAAGAAAGCATCAGATTCCCTGGAACTAGAGTTACAGATGGTTTTTAGCCACCATGTGGGTGTTGGGAATCGAACCCAGGTCCTCTGCAAGAGGAGTCAGTGCTGAGCCATCTCTCCAGCCCCATGCTGCTTTTCTTTAACCTCTCTCCTCTTTGTTGCCCATTTCCAGGTTTCCTGTGCCATGTCTTCTCCCCCACAATGTTTCTGCTTTGTCATGGGCCTAAAAGCAGTGCAGCCAAGCAACCAATCATTGAACAAAATCTCTGAAGCTGAGCTAATGTAAGCCTCTTCTCATTTAAGTAGTCTCTGTCAGGAATTTTCAGAGATGAGATGCTTGACTAACACAACTCCCCTATTCTGTAATGGTTTTCCTCAATCCAAGTGAGAATGACTAACCATTTTTGGTCTTCTACATTTTTGTAAACCTAACTGGCATAGCTTTGAATCATAATTCTGCTGTTTGAATATATATTATATTATAGTATATATTATTAATAATATATAGTATGTATTATTCAATCTGAATACAATGTAAGAGTGACTATGTGTTCTCTTAATCTACAAGATACTCTTTATAGGAGATTTTGTTTTGAGACAAGTGATCCTCCTGCCTCAGCATTCCATCTGTCAGGATTACAGGTGAAAGATACCAGGCTTCGCAAAAATACTGTATAAAATATTTTTTACGTGATCCCTCCTCACTTTCTGAACCTGAGAGGGAAAGCTTTACTCTTTAGCAATTTAAATTCTTCCTAAGGAAAAGAGATGGCTCTGACTTATAGTCTTTGAAATGCAAACAAATCCTTAAAACAATACCAAATGTGTTCTTTCTAAAAACATCGTATTGTCGGAAAGAAGCAGTACATTTCCTATCTTCCTTGAAGCTAACTAGGGTCTCTCAATCTTTGACTAGTTCCACCCCTCCCCCCCAAAAAAAAAACCATGAACAGATGTGTGTGCCATGTGCCACTTCCAAATCTGGTTGTTAAAATCCTTCCCCATACTCTGCCATGGTCTTTGCATCTTATATAGTCCCACAATTGGTGTAACCTCAAGTGTCTGGGAACATTTCACAAACTCCATCAAAACCAGTTGCTGAATAACAGTGTGGGTGAAGGTGAGCCTGTCGACCTATTTTTACATGAAAGAAGGCAATGTACATTTGGAATCTAATTTTTCATAGCAGCTAGTACACCTTTACAGGAATGTATGTCTTGCCTTGAACAACTGAAAAGGTAAACAGGAACGTGTGAAGTGTGTAGATCGAAGAAGCTGGAAGGCAATTGCTAGTGGCATGGTGGTTTGTTATTTACTCAAGAAGAACGATGCTGATTCTCGAGCAGAGTACAAAAGTCTAGAAAGTTAAACAGTAGAAAATATTTTTCAAATGACTTATTACAGCACTAATTAGGATTTCTCATTCCATATGGGAACTCAGGCTTGAAAAATTCACATTAAAATGATTGTGTGAGCAGCCCTAATTAAGCTCAGTGGATCACATACAAAAGAGATTATGAAACTAAGAGAGAGATTTATTGGGAAGAGTAGAAATTTTAGTAGAAGAGGGAGAGGAATTAGAGAAAGTGACCAGGGTTAGAAAGACCATAAATATAATATAGATGGCTATATACATGTGTGAAACTGTCAATGAATGTAAAAACTGAAATGGAGAGTGTTTTCCATTCAAGCATGCTACTTCAAATGGCCTCAGGCTAGTAGTCACGAATGAAGACAGACATGCATAGAGGCAAGGGAATAATGTGGACTTGGGGATTCTCTAAGAGAACACTTACGTTAGTTACCAACACCTTGTTTTGACTGGAGGCAGCAGGTGCTGACTAAAGACCTAGAAATGTGATCTTGAACCGAAGAAATCACTGACTATGCAGTTCTGATAATTCCCTAGCTAATCAAATTTCTACTTGTTACAGGAAGGGTTTGAGAAGGGAAATCTTGTGCAGCTCTCTAGGAGGCTGTACTCTTCATTCCTTTTACAGGCAGCATAATCTAAGTGAATGTCTGATCTCTCTGTGCTTAATAGGCAGGGACCTCCAAAGGAGTGTCAGTCAAAGCACTGCAGTTACTATGGTGGGGATTGTTGTACATCCTGTAGTCTTCTGTATTGTTAATGGCTGTCCTTTCTGGCTTTGTAAAAGGGGATTGTGTAAACAGAGGCTTTGGTTGTGTGAGGATCATTAGATTATGAGAAGTCACCTCTGGATGTGATGGAGAAGACATTATGTCTTCTAGCTATGTTGGAATTCATGTTGAACAGAGTGATGAGACTGGACTTTGAATGGCCTTAGGCCAGAATGGAATCATGTTTGGTAGGGAGGCAGGTAGAGCACAGAAGTCATAGATAACTGTTAGACAAAAATGCATGCTTTCTCCTCTGTGTTATAAAGATGTTCATGAGAAGCACAAGCAAAATTTTTCATGCTGCCTTCATTTAGGAAGGATTCTATGAACAGTTCCAAGGCCAGTGAAAGAAACTTGGGATACTGTCTGAACACACACAAAGAATGACCCAGGGACCCTCCCCTGTCCCTAAATTTTATTCTTTATAATCAGCTAGAATAGAAACAATGTCCAGCATGATTTAAAAGTTACACACTAAAGACAGCGGAGCCACTTTCAGTTTAACTGTGAAATATGACATGGAGGGGATTTTGCTATGATAGAATCATAAATATCTCCTAAAGGCTCTAGTATTTAAGGCATGGTTCCCAAATGACGCTGTCATTGAGAGGGGGTTGAAATGTTCAAAGATGCCGCTCATTTGGTTGGAAGAAGTCATTCAACCATGGAATAACCTTACATTGGGATTCTGGCCTCTTCTTTGTCGTTGCTTCCTGGCCGTCAGGAGACAAGCACTCTTCCTTCAGTGTGTGCTTCTGTCGTCATATGCAGTCTTGCACGGACCTATAAGCTGCCAGGTAAGACCACCTACTAAATCCTCTGAAATCATGAGCCAAAAGAAATCTTTTTTCTTCAAGTTAATTTTTGTCAGAAATTTTGTCACAGAAACAGAAAGTGGCCTAACACTGAGCTGTTCTCATAGTAAAACTATGTAATTAATATGTTAGGGCAAATATTTAAATTCATATAGCATTATGGTGATTTTGCAGCAGTCTATTTGTTAAATATTACTTTTTCAGGAGACACCTTGTATTCTTTTAAAGCCTGTAACAATGCCAGTACACATAGAATACAGTTTAGTAAATATTTTCTGATTCAGCAAGGTAGTTCAGTGGGTAAGACATGGACTGCTAAGTCTGACTACATGAACTGGATCCCTGAGATCCAAGTTGTTCTTTGATGTTCACACACACACACACACAAACACACACACACAGCACATGAGGCCCCACCCCACAGTACACAAATAAATGTAAAAAAGGTTAACAATATTTTCTAGACCTAGTATTAAATGAAATTTTTTGTTTCTTTTAAGTGGTACTGGGAACTGAACTAAGAACATTCTACATGCTAAGTAAATGTTCTACCACTGAGCTATACTCTCTGGTCTAATATGTAATTTTAGAAATTACTCCCAGTGAAGAGAAAACCCACAGAATGGGAAAAAATCTTCACCAGTGACAACACATCTGACAGAGGTTTAACATCCAGAGTATATAAAGAACTCAAAAACAAAGAATCAAGAAACCAAATGACCCAATTAAAAGATGGACTAAAGATCTAAACAGAGTTCTCAAAGGAAGAAATAAAGATCGCTAAGAAACAGCTCAATAAGTGTTCAGCATTGTTAGTAATTAAGGAAACACAAATTAAAAACACCCTAAGGTATTACCTTACCCCAATCAGACTGGCTAGGATCAAGAAAACACATGATACCAAATGTTGGCGAGGATGTGGAGAAAGGGGAACGCTCATTCACTGCTGGTGGGATTGCAGACTCGTGCAACCTCTATGGAAAAAGAGTGTCAAGAACTCTTAAAAAACTAAAATGAACCTACCGTATGACCCGGTTATACCACTCCTTGGCATATACCCAAGGACTCATCCTTTTGTAGAGACACTTGGACAACCATGTTTGTTGCTGTTTTTTTCACAATAGCTAAGAGATGGTAACGACCTAAGGTCCCCTCAACTGAATGAGTTGTTAACAAAAAATGTGGTATATTTACACAATGGAGTTCTTTCAGTAGCAAAGAAAGATGAAATAATAAAATTTGCAGGTAAATGTATGGATCTAGAAACTGTTATACTAAGAGAAGTAACACAGACTCAGAAAAACAAATGACGTATGTTCTCCCTCATATGTGGCTCCTAGCACCAAATCCTTTTCAATTCCATGTGCTTTTAATAAGATGATGCTATACAGCAGTCCCCTCTGCATGAAATAACTACCTTCACCATGAAATTCTCAATACAGTTTTTGTAAAAGTTAAGTTAAAAAAAGAAATTACTCTCAAAATTATGAGTTTTAAAGTAATATTTCTTTTATCAAAATTTTACCAGCTATAATAGAATCACCCTTCAGATATACCATTAAATATCCAAGACTTTCCCTGTACTTGAATTCCCAGTTCATTATTTTTCTCTCAATTCCTAAGATAATAAGTCTCAGTTACGACTCTTTAAAAAATTCACCTGTGCACAATAGCTTTTTAAAACTTGTACTGTGACAAATACGCATTCACAGAACTCAGAGACAAGTAGAATTCCTGGAATTAGCAGGAAAAATATCCTCTTGGAATTACCAAATCATACTTTTCGTCACTGCCGAAAATTTAATGCAGCCTCAAGCAGTTAGTTGTTCAGGTCTTTCTCTGAACATGACAAACATTAAGGACAGTTGACTTCACGGTGACTGCGAGAATTTATTGGTTTTTTTTTTTTTCACAAATATACCTTGGCTCTTTTCCATGTTCACTTTTTTTTTGGCTCAAGTTGATAAAAATTGGTCAAAGATGACAGAAAGTTTCCTTTTTGGCTCTAATACTGTATTTGGTTCATTAAGGTTCTAGATTTTAACTCCTTTACCATATGAGCCCAGATCCTACCCAGGAACCATAAACATGGAAATCAAAAATATGGTAAATTCTTACATTAAGAGACGACTCATTTTGACTTTCCAATTTTAGGAGACCCATCACTTTATATCAAAGTACTCCTTCGAACAGATCTACTTCAAGCAGTAGTCAAACTGCTACATGCTTATCACAAGAGTTTATTTGATCAAAGTTCGCTATGTGGCATATTCTTGTAATTCAAAGTTTTGGAAGTGGATTTCAAACTTGTGAATTTACTCAGTTTCTGAAATCACATTTAAGTTAAGAAAAAAGAATGTGTGCCTATAAATGTAAAAGCTCTGAGGGGCAGGAGTGATTTTCACCACACAACAGAGTTCGTGGAACAGATTCATAGAGTAGCAATTTTACTGGAGTGTTTACATTTCTTAAATAAGAGAATTTTATTTTTGCATAACTGGACAAATGTGCCAAAATATATGTGCTTCTGCAAAATCATTTCACAGAACAAAAATTATTCTTTGTTATTCCTGCTGCATCCCCGCCCAATGGCTGAGGGTCTGTTAGTAATGGATGGCTGTTGTGAGAGGGAGAGTACATTTTCTTTTCTTTTTAAATTTTTAAATTATTTGTATTTTATGTGTTTGAGTGTATTGCATACATGTATGTAAGTGCACCCATGTTATGCAGTACCCGTGGAGGACAGAGGAAGGCATCAGATCCCCTGGAACTGGACTTACAGATGAATTTTAGCTACCTTATGGGTGCTGGGATTTGTGCTCTTAACTGCTGAGCCATCTCTCCAGCCCCAAGACTCAGTTTTATTTAATGATGGGGCCCCTGAGAGGCTACCCGTGCTCTAGTAGATGGTTCTACATCAAGGCACGTACTGGCAACACTAAGTGAACTTGGTGGGTTTAAAACAAAAGAACACAAGACATTGGAAAGGAAGAGTGAGGACCTGAAAGCAGGCAACAGTAGGTGGAGTTGACCGAAACTCAGAAAAAATCAATGATTGATATAGTCATGGTGTTTTAGATTAGAAAAGAATCACATAGATCCTGTGTCTCGGTTTCCTTATATTTTGGGTGAGAGCATCAAGGCTTGAGCACTGAAGAAACATGTTCAGGGTCACAAACATCCAGCACTGCAGGGAAACAATCAAAAATATTGTATTTTGAATTATAAAACAGTAAGTCTACCTTTCCAGCTGTTGTTCAGTGACTATTAACAAATCATTCAATGTTTGCTGTCTACACAGATAGCTTCATGCAAGGAATTTCATTTACATTCTCACTGGAGACATTCTGTACTTCCTAATAAACCAGAATGGAGAGCTACAGAAGATTGCTTTTAATTTTTTACTGAACTTTTGTAATTTCATATAACAGTTCTTTATCAAATTCAGACCCCTCCTTCATGCCCCCACTGGATCTCACATATTCTGCCGTAAACGTTACGCGTTTGTACTCAGACACCCTTCAGTGTAAATCTGTTCACCGGGGTCCAGTCAGACCATCCAGAGATCACGTGCAAGGCATGTTCTCCCTCATTCAGCATCAATCAGTGTCCACTAGTTCTCAGTGTAGGACCGAGCCCGCCCGTTTCTCTCCTCCCTGCTGGGCCCTTGCTTAATTGAGTTGTCTTAGGTCCTGTGCTCGATGCCACCATTGCCACAAGTTCACATGTGCAAGATTCCAGTGGCCAGAAAGCCTCTGCTTCCCTGTGTTCATGAGCCAGCCCTGACTCTTACAATCTTCCTGCCTCCTCTTCCTCAGTGGTCCCTGAGCCATGGATGAGTGAGGTTCAACATAGGAGTCCTGTCCAAGGATATGCACTCCGCAGTCTCTTATTCTCTAAAACTTGGTCGGTTGTGGCCTTCTGTGTGCATCGCACTCTGTTGTATGAGGAAGCTTCACTGGGGAGACTTGAGGGACGCATTAGTTTTCTCTCTGTTCTTTGTTCTGTTATGTTCCATGAGCCTTAGGTGAAGAGGTTCAACTGCACATGCGTCACCTACTGCTTGGCATCTCTCAGACATATAGACATATATTCTCAGAGCAGGTGTGGAATTCTGCAGCAGCCTCCATCTGTTTCAAAAAGGAGCTTCTTTGATGAGTTGTGTACAGTATGCTTGTCTGTAAATATAAGGCTCCATATTTAGCATATGGTAAGAAGTTTCATTTATCCAGATATATGAAAGAGAAAGGGCTTTCTCTAGCATATATGTCCTCTCCTGCCATATGTATTTGCCTGAGTTTACAGTGACACTCATGAGTTCACTCCCATTGAGAGGGTTGAAATCCAATTACACAGCTGTTGATTGCCCCCGGGGTAACAGTGCCACTGCTGCGCCAATGGAGGTAGTTTGATGTTCCGGTCATTATGGGTATTAGGGTTTAGGGCTGGGTTGGACCATTGATTGCTTTTCTCCCTTGATGGTTTGTGTATTATCTAGGATTATGATAGCTAAACTTTGGGTACAAAGCTTGCAGGTTAGTCCCTGCTCCATTGCTCCAAGTTCTGTATCCCAAAGCATGTACTATCTTCAGCAATAGGCTCTTATCTCCTAGTTCTCGGAGAAACCAAGAGGTTTGGCAAAGCCTGTGTTATTTTGGGAGTCACCTGGACCACTCTCACCAATCATTCAAAGAGAGGTCTCTCCTGTCTGGCACTATGTTTTTGTCAAGCAGGTCCCAGGTATACAGATGCACTAATGTTTAAATATTGTATGGGCATTTCTCATGGGGTTTCCAGGGCATCGCGTTTCCCTCTGGGTTTCCTAAGTTCCTGAGAAAATTATTTTTTAAGAAATTATTTAGGGAGCTGGAGAAATGGCTCAGCCAGTTGAGTGTTCTCTCTGCTCTTAAAGATGACCTGAGGGGCTGGAGAGACGGCTCAGCAGCTAAGGACACTGGTTGTTCTTGCAGAAGACCTGGGTTCAAGTCCCAGCACCCACATGGTAGCTAATAACTGCCTGTAACTCCAGTTCCAGGGTATTTGATGCCCTCTTCTTTCCTCTGCAGGCATTGCATGACATGGGTATGTTTGCATACATGCAGGTATAACACTCATACACATAAAATAAAAATAATAAATTAAGAAGACCTGAGTTCAGTTCTCAGCACCCACATCAAGCAGCACAATTGTCTTTAACTCCAACTTCAGGGTATCTGATGCCATCCTCTGGTTTCTACAGGCACCCACACACATAGCACATATAACACACACACACACACACAATCTAACAAATAGATTATTTATTTCTCATTCTCTATATTTATCTTGTATTATTTTGATAAATCCTTGAATATTTTATGTTCTGAGGGAGGCATTAAGGATTTGGGTTTCAAATTATAAATTTACCACTTTGACACATCATTGCAAGCTTCAAAATGAGTCACATTAATAGCATTTGTATTTGCTACTACAATGAATTTTGACAAACCAACTCCAGAGAAGTAACTCCTTGACTGTGTAATTATCTAGCAGTGTACTCATAGAAAACAATATGAACAGTGGAAACTTATTCCTCACTAGAATCATGAAGCAAATGTTATGACATTAATGTAAGTCTCTCTGTTTGGGAGTCAGCAGGTGTATTAAGCAAGAGTTACTGCTGAAACTGAAGAGTGTCTAGTAAAGCATAAATGAACTTCTTAAAAATTGGAGGAACTGAAAAGAAAAAATCATTCTTGTATTTTAATATGATTTTTATTAGTGCCTTTATTTTATTTTTTCATTTTTTTATTATTGAGCTTTTTAATTTCATACATTTTCCAATCAAATTCAGACTCTCTCTCCCACTGATGTCCCCCCATCCCCACCGAACCCCATACACTCTGCCATACATGCTAAGTCTTATTCATTCAGGTGTTTGTACCCAAATGTCTTTCAGTGTAAATGCGTCCATTGGATTCTAGTCAGCTCATTCAGTGGTTGTATGTAAGTCATACTCTCCCTCACCCAGTGAGAAGGCTAATGCACCCTTCAGCTCTCACCAGTGATGCCTCCTTGTCCAGCAGAGTGCAATGCACACAGAAGGCGACAACTGGCCATGCTTTGGAGAATAAGAGACTGTAGAGCGTAGGATGGGACTCCTATATGGAACCTCACCCACCCACGGCTCAGGGACCATTGTGAAAGAGGGAACGGAAAGATTTTAAGAGCCAGGACTGGTTCATGAACACTAGGAGGTGAAAGCTTCCAGGCCATGAACCTGTGGCAGTGGCGGCATTGAGCATGGGACCCATGTCAGCTCATTTAAATAAAAATTTTAATTTACTATTTTTATTTTATTTGCCTGAGTGTGATGCCTACATGTATGTAAGTGCACTGGTGTCATGCAACACACATGGAGGCCAGAAGAGGGCATCAGACCCCCTGGAACTGGTGCTGGAAATGGAACCTGTGTCTTGTGAGAGCTACCAGTGCTATTAACCACTGAGCCATCTCTCCAGACCTGAATCTTATATTTTAAAATAAATCTCTTTCCAAGAAAAAATCTTTTGCTAATAGTAAACCAAAAGGCTAATGAAGGCCTGAATTTATGTGAAAATTTACTTACTATAAATACCGCAAGTTTTGACTATACAAAATTTTAATTAATGAAGGTCCATACCATGCCTAGAATGGAGCAGGTGCCTAGCTCAGCAAGGTTTTCTGGGGACCCACCTTGATGACCTGCCCATTCTCCTCATCCTGACTATTTAAATAGGTTTTTTCCTAATTATAAGACTCTCTTGGCCTTTTACTTGAAGAAATTACTTTAGATTACTTTCAATTGTAATTTTTTTCTCTACCACTTTAAAAACAATATCAATCTTATTTTAACCTCTTAATAGTTTTATAAACCAAGAATATCTTTTTGCAAGGACTTGTTGCCACCCATCTCCTGTGAAATCAAGAAATAAAGCACCTTTATTTCATGATGCCTGTGGGAAGTGAAGCTCAGTGAAAAAAGGTAATAGTTCTTTGGATGGCGTTCATCAGTCGACTTCTTAGCCTCCTCCAGAACTGAAAATCTGAGTCCTTTTTATTCTGATAGGGTTGAGTTCAGTCTCTCTCCTTCATTACAGTAGTGCTGGATGAAGCTTTTCTTGCTTACTTAATTCTATCTAACACATTTTCTTCCTGGACAAGACTTTCACAGGGAAGCCTTCCAGAGTCTAAGTCCTGGAACCCTCCGAATCCAATTTCCAGAGACAGGAAAGCTTGTTTCCTTCTCTCTGTTTTCCTTATTTGTTCATGCACAATAATCTGTCTATTGATGGTTCTTCAGCTTCTTGACTTTTCAAAGGACCAGGTGTTGGTAAGGATATGACTGAGTGATGGTTCGCATATTTTTCTATCTGCTAGATAGAGTCACTGTATCATAGATGTCTACCAATTTTTTAAAAAACCATTAGTGATAGAAATGCATACTACTTTCCAAGCAGAAGTTGCCTTCATAGTGACCCTTATTTATTTTTTGTTGATTATTTCTTTATTCATTTATTTATGCATTCAAAATAAAAATCTTATTCCTACTTTAGTAGTTTCCAGTCTGAAAGGCAAAACATCTCTGAACTGTAAATTGCAATAGCAACAACACACATGATGACATGGATAATAACTGGCAAGTCTTATGCATAAATGGTAGGGAGTGGGTAGTGATATCAGAAATACAAGGTTGATGTTGACTATCATTTTATATTTTTAATATTTACAATATTATAAATGCACTAATTCATCATAGAAAGACTCGATATCAGTCTTCTGTTACAACTGTACAAATATTGCTATGAAGGTTATGAGGTGATCCAGTACATTATTGTCAATATCAAACTGTCAATAGGAAAGAGCATGAGTGTCTACAGGGTCTTGATTGTGTCTTAAGAAACATTTTGGCACATACTAGAGACCATACTTGGTGTCTCAAATTTTAAACAGATAATTTAAAATCTTCAATAACAAATTTCTAATTTATGTTTTAAGATATAAAGATGATCCCTTTGGGAGAGGTTATCCTGTGAGCTAATGGACCTCACATGGCTAAGCAAATGAAAATTTTGCTACTGACATCAGATTTTCCTATTATTCTGGGAGAGAGATGTGATTTTTCTTCCAAGTAGTACTGGAGGAAGGATGATATGACCATAAATGACTGATATTTCTGCATGAGCAGAGTGGAGCACAGGCCAGTTAGATGTCACTCATTCGATGCAATCACACACACACACACACACACACATGTGCACACACACATACACACATGTGCACACGCACACTCACATATACACACATACACACATACATACACACACACACACGTGACCTTCAGGGTTCTGTCTTTAGCTGAGCACACAGGGCTAGCATATGTTTGCTATTGACTGCTAGGTTGGAACTTTGGACGGCACTAAATGACTGATCTGTCTCCCTTGTTTTTTTCAGTTCTCTTATCCCGTGGTTCATTTCTCTAACACATGCTAGCCTTCAAATGCATAGAAATTCTTATAGGTTTGATATATTAAATTATATTTAGAAATTGTGACATAATTTATCAGAGGTGTTTGTTTACAACAATCAAAAAATCCTCATGTCTGAAGATTTGTTAGTCAAGTATTATAAGCACAGGGTATTACTATCAAGTTTCTATTTTTCTATTCTATTTTTATTGCTTCTGACTCTTTTGGATGAAAAAAATATAACAAACTCTATAATGAAAAATCAGAAAAAAATATATTGACTTTTAGGGCTGGGTAAATTACTCAGCAGGTAAAACACTAGCACACAAGACTGATGATTTAGCTGGATCCCAGGAAGCCATGTAATAAGCTGAATAGATTCCCTACCTCTGGCTCTTGTGGTCTTTCCCAATCCATCTATCGATGTCATCTGGGTGTCATAAGACTGTTGCACTTGTGAACTCACATCAGCTCTGGTTGCCTGCACAAGACCTATGCAAGGCTGGTGTGGTGGGGCATGCCTTTAATCCTAGTACCAGGGAAGTAGAAGCTGGATGATCTCTCTGATATTGAATACATTAACTCACAGTGCCTGTGTTTACTTGCATAAGACCTGCATAAAATCAAGCAAGTTAAAATTTCCATCATGGATGGTGTAGGGACTACCTAGGTGCCAGCCATAGGGGAGGAGCTATTGACATTTGATTGCTACTAGGCGAGAGAAGAGTCACCTTTCTTGGGAAGGGATGGCCATTGGTAGATTCCCCGTGCCCTAATGGATGACCCCACATCCATGTACATACAGGCAGCACTAATTAGACAAATTTATTTAAAAATATATCAATAATAAAGAATATGATAGAGTCCCCCAAGGGTCTGTGTCTGAGTGCATTTACACAGTTATCCCTGTCACGACCTTACAGCATGAAGCACCCAATCAGGGTAGGTGTGTAACCCTACAAGGGAGACAAAGAAACTGAGCTAGAAGGGAAACTAATGGGAGGTATAAAAGCTGGGTGTTGCACACTCTAAAATATGGAAGCACCTGCTAAAAGTTTCACAGTCCTTGAGAAGATTAAACCATAGAATATACCTTTCCAAAATGGCTCAACAACCCTGAAATTGTATCTATCTGATCCTCTTTTGCTTTATTTACTTACTGCTTTTCAGAAAGGACTTTATGACTGTTTTCTGGGGCTTACTATCTCTCCTTTATCCTTGCTTTCTTTTATCCCGAAGACTCTAGATTCCCAGTCCCTACCAATTTTGCTGTGTATATCAAATTCTTTTCTTTTAATGGTTCACATAGTAACATTTTATGGTCTGTTGGTGACCCATTACAACAGGACACCACATCATCAACCAAAGAAAATTACTTTTTTTTTTCTCGTATACTGTGTTAATAATTGTCTAATCTTTTCTTTCTGGAATGCAGGGAAATTATTTTCATTCAGCCCTACAGAAACACTCCCTCTTCATCAGAATGGGCAGAATTACTAGTTAAAATACCAAAGGCAACATCAGTCTGAATTACGCTATTGCTAAATTATATTTTGCTGGGGAGATGCTTACAGAAAGGAAGTCTGTGATTTTTAAATCCCTGCTAACACTGCTTCACAATTTTCTTATCATTAGATAAATTAATGAAAGGGTAACATGACAGTAATAATACCCACTGCACATAGCACCCACTCTGTGCTGGGAAATATTCTAAATGTCATGATTTACTTACTTCTAACAATGACTCTAGGACACAAATGATGTTATTATTCACATTTTAAGATTAAGACTACTGTAATACAGAGAAGCCAAGCAACTAACTTGTGGCAGATGTGGTCAATTTGCCTTTGGAATCTGAAATTTTATGATCCCAACACTTTCTAGTACTAATGATTATATTTGTTAATTGTGATATTTTTTCTATATTTTAAAGTTAATATTTTTCATTATTCTTTCAAAATTCCATACATTTATGTGCAAAATATCTTAAATATCTCCACCCTCCACCACCCCACAACACTTTCCTCTTGTTGCAGCTATTCTCAGAAAGATGAGACACCAAGGCACTTTTTTTCCCTCAGGAAACAGTTTATAGTGTTAGCACCTGCCTCCGTGAGCTAGTTCCCCAAAGCAGAGCCTTAACTAAAGATATATTCAATTTCTGTGTCATGCCCAGAAGACAGCATCTCACAGTTTTCCTCTTTATCCTTTCACACTTACATTCTTTCTGCCCCCTCTTCAGTGATGTTCCTTGAGACTTGGGGGTGGGGAAGACAGATGGTACAGATGTCCCATCTGTGACTGAGACCTCTCAGTGGTTGAATCTCGACACTTCGAACAGTTAGGAGTCTCTGTATTTCCCTCTTTGATAAGTTTCTTTGACCAATGTGAAAATAACACAAACCTGTGGATAAAAACACAAGTATTTAGAAAGCAGCTTGACAACAAGACTAGCAAAACAATATCAGTCCCCCATCTCTGCTCAGGGTTTTTAACTTCCCTAATCATGAGTTTACACTATGTTTACAGTACCAGGCATGAATTCTCTACTGTCTAGCTAGAACTCAAATCTAATGAAGAGAACAATCAGATATTCCTATAAATAGTCTTACCAGTATCATCAGTGGGCACATCTTGCCTGGCAGGTTGGGACTATAGAATGCATGGCTCAGGACTAGGTAAAGCCAATTGATACCTTTTATCCCTTAGCATCCTGCATAGCTTCCAGCACTATGAAAGCTAATTAGCAAGGGAAGAGTTTTCTGATTAGTTCATATGTGTGTATATATATTTATATATAATATTTATATAACATATATTTTACAAAAGAGAATGAACAGAGATACCCCACATGGATGAACCATACTGTTCCCAGAAGACATGGGTTATTAAATGAAAATCTCAGTTCCAGGCATGGCATACCTCCTTGTAAGTTATTTATCAGGGAGTCCCAGAGAAACACAAAATAACCCAATCCAATGTCATTGCTTTTGGTTGCCTACCATAACTAGATGGTAAGACCCTTTTGTTGAAAGCACTATAAACACTGATTGCAGAACCCAGAAAAATAATGAGTTTTTCTCCATTAATTTTGTAATTTGTCAATTTCATACATGTATATAATATATTCTGATTAACCTCCCCGACCATCTTCCTCTCATCTCTATCAACCCCTCCCATCCTGACCATTCACTTTCCTAATAGATTCATGACTTTTGGTTTTGTTTTGTGACCCATTTAGCTTAAGTAGAACCCTCTGATCTGATGTGTTTTGTTGTTAAATCCAATCAGAAAACATGTAGTTACTCCTATAAGATTCATGAAGCTCTAGTACCAATAGGCATATCTTGCCAGGACAGTTGTTAATGTACTTTGCATGGTTCACAGTTAAGAAGATGAATGATTACTTTTCTCCTCTGGTAGTATGCATAACCTTCTAGAACTCTGAAGCTGGTCAGTGGGGATAAAGCTTCAATGTCAGTATGAACCTCATTTGTCCATGTTCAAGAGTATTAGCCTAGTTCCTCTTCTGTCAAATTCAGGATATCAGGTTCTATGTTAAGGTCTATGATAATTTTGGAGTTAGTTTTGTGAAGGATAAAAGACAAGAATTTTGTTTCATTCTATACATAGCTATCCAATTTGACTAGAACCGTTTGTTGAAGATGTTTTTTTCTGCAGCCTGTATTTTTGGACTCTCTCAAAAACCAAGGGAGTGTAGGTGGGTGGACTTATAGCTACATCTTCAATTCTATTTCATTGGTTAATATATTTGTTTTTATACAACACCATACTGTCTTTATTACTATATCTCTGTAGTACGATTTAAAGTCAGGGATGGTGATACCTCATCCAGTTATTTATTGTTCAAAATTATGGGAACTATCCTGATTTTTAATATAAAATTTAAGATTATTTTTAAAATTTCTGTGAAGGATTGCATTGGAAATCTGGTCATGACTGTGTTGAATCTGTATACTGCTTTTGGTAGGCTGTTCATTTTCACGTTAATTCTACTGATCCATACGCACGGGAGAGGGTGGCCACTTTTGCAATATTAATCATATAGATTAACAAACATGGGAAAGGATCTCTGGTATCTTCAATTTCTAAGCTTTTGTTACACATATCTTCTACTTTCATGGTTAGATTTATCTCAAGAAGTTTTCTTCCTTCCTTCCTTTCTTTCTTTCTTTCTTTCTTTCTTTCTTTCTTTCTTTCTTTCTTTCTTTCTTTCTTTCTTCTCTTTCCTCTTCTTTCTTTCTCTTTCTTTCTTTCTTTCTTTCTTTCTTTTTTCTTTCTTTCTTCTTTGAGGCTATCACAAATGGGCTGGATTGTTTTCTTGGTTTCTTTCTCAGTATGTTAGTTATTGGTATATAGGAAGGCTACTGATTTTTACATGTGAGTATTGCATCTTGCTACTTTGATGAATTGTTTCACAGCTCTAGGATTTTTCTGGTGAAGTCTACAGGGTCTTTCACATACAAAATCATACTATCTGCAAACAAGTATGCACTCTGCATACATACTGTGCAAATGAATTCTTTCTTCCCAATGTGCATCCCGTTTATCTCCTTCAGTTTTCTTATTACTCTAGCTAAAACTTCATGCAATATATTGAACAGGAAATGAGACAGTGGGTATCTTTGTCTTGTTCCTAGTTTTGGGGGGAATGTTTTCAGTTTTTCTCCACTTAGCGTGATGTTGGCTATGGAATTGTTGCATATTACCTATATTAGTTTGAGATGTATCTGCCGTGTCCCTAAATTCTTTATGACTTTTCTCATGAAGGGACACTGGATTTTGTCTAAGGTCTTTGTTGCATCTAATGATATAATCATGTAGTTTCTGTCCTTGAACCTATTTATGTGGTAGATTACCTTCATAGATTTACATATGTTGAATCATCCCTGCATCTCTGAGATGAAGCCAACTTGATCATGGTGGATAATCTTTTTGATGTGCTCTTTAATTCAGTTTGAGGGTATTTTGTTGAGAAATTTCACATCTCTGTTCATCAGAGAGGTTGGCTTGTAAGTTTCTATTTATCTTAGACTTAGGTTGGTTTTGGTATCAGAGCAATGCTAAATTCATAAAAAGAATTTGGAAATATTCTTCCCTTTTCTATTTTAAAGAATAATTTGAGGGAATTAGTTCTTTAAAGGTTTTGTTGAATTCTGTACCATATCCATTTGGCTTTGGGCTTGTTTTAATTGTGAATTTTGTTTATTTGAGCAAGGGTCTCCTTGTAACCCCAGCTGATCTGGAACTTGTTATGTAAACCAGGTCGGTTTTGACCTCACAGAGATCTGCCTGCCTCTGCTTCCCAAGTGCTGGGATGAAAAGCATGTGTCACCAAGCCTGAATAATTCGAAGATTATTGCTTCTATCTCAGTATTTGCTACTGGTCTATTTCTATTATTTGTTTACTCTTGATTTAACTTGGTATGCTAATATAAATGTGATATGGGTGATATATATATTTTGCTTAGATTTTCCAGTTTAGTAAACTATACATTTTTAATGTATATCCTTACGATTTTCTGAATTTCCTCTGGATTTGTTTTAATTTGTTTCCATTTTCATCTCTGATTTTGTTAATCTGGGTCTTCTCTCTTTTTTTATTAATTTAGATAAGTTTTTATTCAATTTGTTAATCTTTTTGAAGAACCCTTCATTTAATTGGTTATTTAATCCCCCTTCATGTACTATGTACTCTATATCTATTATCTATCATCATCTATCATCATCTATCATCTATCTATCATCTATCTATCTATCTATCTATGTATCATCTATCGATCTGTCTACCTAATCTATCTGTCTATCAATCTATCTATCTAATGTATGTATGTATGTATGTATGTATGTATGTATGTATGTATGTATCTGCTGTTCAAGTCAAATTTGTATCCCCAAATGCCCTTCTGCGTAGGTTCATTCACTGGAACTTTGCTAACCTATCTAACATTACACCCTTAAAGAAAAACAACTCTGCCTCTCCTAGCAGTTAATGGATTGCCAGTAACTCCTGAACTAAGGTTGGGACTTCTTATTTATGGCTCAAGTTTGCAAGGGTCTTGTGCATGCTGTCATCATTGCTGTGAGCTCATGAGTAACTCTCAAATGGTCTGGAACACTGTTTCCTCATGGTCATCTGCCACCTCTGGCTTTTATAATCTTTCCAGACTCTCTTCCACAATGACCTCTGATCCTTGGGTGGTAGAAATTTGATACAAGCTTTATATAGAGGGATTAATCACTCTATATTCTCTTACACTTTGGGTTTTTGGATTAATCACCATCTGCTTCATCTGGTTCATGAGGAAACATTTCTGGTGAAAGCTGAGAGATTCATTAATATTCTTTTGCCCAACCCCCCGGCCCCTATTCCCTGATATTCCCTAAGCCTTGGTTGTAGAGTTGCATTGTAGATGTGTCACTTAGGGCTGGGCACCTCACAGCCACATATTCTCTTCATTTGTCCAGGTGTGGAACTCTGTAGTAGTGTTGCTCTGTTACAAAAAGGAGCTTCTGTGATGAGTGGTAACAAGTACACTTGTCTGTAAATATAAGCAAACATATCTAGAATATAATGAGAAATTATATTGGTGCAGGAATATGACAAAAGTAGGTTTCTCTGTAGGGTCTACGCTATCATCAGTCATGTTTATTTGGCTGTCTTTACACATGAATTCCAGTCCATTGAGTGGATCTTCAGTTTAATTACATAGCCGTTGATTACCCCTAAGATAAACGTGCCACTACTGCACCAGTAGAGATATTATTTTCTGAGCTGGTCATCATTGTGGCTAATAGACTTTACAGCTGGGTTGAACCATTGATTGGTTTTCTCTTTTGGTAGTTTGTATAATATCCTCTGATAAGATGGGAGCTAGTCTTCAGGGACAAGTCTTCCAGATCAGTTCCAGCTTGATTTCTCAAAGTCCTGTGTCTGAAGTATGTCCTGTCTTCAGGAATAAGGGTCTTACCTTAGAGTTCTGGGAGGCAATCGAAGGCCATGGCAGTAGCCTGTGCTATTTTGAGAGTCTGTTGGACTACCCTGACTAACAACTCAAGGAGAGATTTCCTTTGCCTGGCACTGTGTTTTTTCTAATGGCCTTCAGCTATACACATGTATTTATATACTATGTGCATTTTTTAAATTAATACATTTGCTTTGGGTTTTCACATAACCTAAATGTTGCATATTTCTCCTCTTTCTCCCCCTGCATATCCAACCTAATTCCTTCACATTTAAAGTTTCCCATATTTTAGCTAATTCCTTCTTAATGACACCTGTCTCCTATGCTCCTCCTCTATGGAGCTCCTTTCCCCTCCTCCTTGATTTCTTTCCATTTTCCTGGCTTCTGTGGTTACACTGGAATATACACTCACATCTATGACCCACAAATGACAGAAAACATATGTCACTTGTTCTTTCTGAGTCTGTGTTGCTTCACTTTACATTACAAATTCTAGTTCCACCCATTCACCTGCAAATTTCATGGTTTTGTTTTTTGTTACCATTGAGCACAATTCAATTGTTTAAATGTACCACATTTTTAAAGTTTTTTTCTGATTTACCTGTGGAACATTTTTTATTATTTGTGATGTTTATTTTCTATGAGTTTGTATACTTTTTTTTGTTGTTGATATCCAACTTTATTACATTATGGTTGGACAGAATACAGGATGGTATTTTAATTTTTCTCTGTTTGTTTAGACTTGCTTTGTGCCCTAGTATATGGTTGATTCTGGAGAAAGTTGCATGGGTTGCTCAGAACAAAGTATATTTCTTAAGGTTTGGGTACAATATGCTGTAGGAGTCTGTTAGATACATTTGATTTATAATGTCATTTAACTCCAGAGTTTCTGTATTTATTTTTTGTCTGGTTGACCTCTCTACCAGTGAGAATGTGTATTGAAGTCACCCATTGATCCCACTGTTTTGGGATCAATCTGAACTATAATAGTATTTTTAATGGAAATTCAAACCCCGTGTTTGGTTCACAAATGTTTAGAATTGTAATATCCTCTTGGTCAATTTTTCCTTTAATGAGTATAAAATTTCCTTCTATTGCCAGGCGTGGTGGTGCACGCCTTTAATCCCAGCACTTGAGAGGCAGAAGCAGGCCAGTCTCTGTGAGTTCAAGGCCAGCCTGGTCTACACAGTGAATTTCAGGACAGCTGGGGCTACAGGGAGACCCTGTCTCAAAAAGACAAAAATTTCCTTCTTTATGTCTTCTGACAAGTTTTGGTTTGACGTCATTTTGTCAGATATTAGAATAGCTCCTCCTACTTGTTTACTCCTTCCATTTGCTTGGAATACCTTTTTCCACCCTTTTACCTCAGGTGGTGTCTATCATTGATGGTGAGGTGTGTTTCTTGGAGGCTGCAAAAACTTGGATCCTGTTTTTTAATCCATTAGTCTATGTTTCTTTATTGGGGAATTGGGACCATAAATATTGACAGTTATTATTGAACAGTGTACACTTATTCCTGGTATTTTGTTGTTGTGGTGTTTCTCCAGGCCTTTTTTGTTGAGCTGTTTTGGAATTGTTAATCTATTCCTTGTGCTCCCTTGGGTGTGTTTTACCTTCTTTTCAGACTTCTACTAGTTTCTGTGGAGCTGGCTTAGTGGTCATAACTTCCTAAAATCTTCTTATCACGGAATGGTTTCCTTTCTTTTTGATTATGACTGACAGTTTGCTGGGTATAATACACTGGCTGGTACAATTCTTCTACCTTGTCTTAAAGTCATGATATTCTCTCTTCCACTTGATCCATTCTTTTGGTGAAGGATTCCACTAAGGTATTTCACTGATGTAACTTCTCATTTCAAGTTTTATGTCAGTTTTTTTCCCCCAGAAATTCCATGTCTTTA
>NW_008347401.1:79399-130042 GCF_000622305.1 Nannospalax galili | reverse complement strand
TCTTGGAGTTCCTTACATATATTTATAATGGGTATTTTGAAAACATTGTCTTATGCATCAATTAAGTTATTTTTCTCAGAGTAATATGATGGGGGTGATTTCTGAAGGAGATGTACTGTCATGGCTTTTATATTGTATTTAGGGATGGGACCTAGGTATCTGGAATTAGGTTATTGGTGGTGTTTCTTGGTATGGATACCTTGTCTCACTCTTGGTGAGAGAGTGTTTAGATTTTTGTTTCCAGTTACCTCAATTTTTCAGTTTGTAGACCAACTCAATGGTGTTTAAGGTTCAGTCTTGGGCCAGTTCTGTGCTGATGTGTGAATGGGGTATTAGAGGTGATCCCAACATAGTTGGGGGTGGTTGCACTTCTGAACACAGAAACAACACCTTTGCATGGTTAGAAGGTTCTTGTTATTGATTTTAGAAGTTTGTAGAGGACTCACTGGATTCTACAAGTTATCCTCTGGTGGAAGGGGCCAAAGTCTCAGTGGAGGAGAGTGTTCTCCCTATAGTCAAGCACAGGACTCCACACTCACCACTCACCTCCAGTAGAAGTGAATAGGGTGGAAGCCTTGCTGGGTGTTTGTGCCTGGATTGAATGTAACAGGATCCCATGTAGTATTTAGACAGCACAGTGAATGGAGTGGTTTATGGGCTGGAAGACTAGTTCTAGGGGTCCCTAGCTGAGGTTGGTGACCACATGGTCCTGAGGAGGCATGATGGGTTTTGTGGTTGTTGAACGGGGGGATAGGTTCTAGGAGTGCCTACCTCTTAATTTTTATTTACAGATGAGTAAAATTCTGTTGTGTGTATGTTTCATATTCTAATTATCCATTCTTCAAATTGATGGACATCTAGAGTGTTTCCATTTCCTAACTATTATGAATAGAACAACATGAACATGGCTAAGCAAGCATCTCTGTAGTAGGATACAGAATCCTTCGGCTCAGCAGTGGAATACCTGGGTCATGACTATTTCTAGTTTTCTGAGGTACCGTCACAATAATTTCCATAGTAATTAGACCAAATTTCATTCAAACTAACAGTGAATAAGGTTTACCCTTTCTACATAATCTAGCCAGCATTTGTTGTAATTTATTTTCTTTTAAAAAATTGTTTATTTAATAACCACATGATTAGAAGAAGCATTTCATTACAACAGCATTGACATATTCAATAACAACTTCCAGAGCAAAGATACATCTAGTTCAAAACTGGCTTTATTTTTTAGGTTCACAGTTGAATTAATGCAGTTATACAATATTGTCCTCAGTATGAACCCTATAAGATATAAAACTGAATGATGTTTTAACCTTTAAAAATGATCTCCATTGCATTTTAAAATATACTGTTTCATATGGAAAAATTCATTTTTAATGTAATTAACACTTAGATGTTTGCACATGTGTCTCTAATCTCTATATATCTGATTATTACTGGTCAAAGTCAGTTACATTCTGAGATCTTTGGCACCTGAGCATAGATATAAAGTCATCGGGTCCGTTTCAGTGGTAATCTTTTTCACAGCTACTAATTAACATGAAGCAAATTTTTATGCTTCTTTCTCAAATATAACTCATTTTTTTCATTTATTGTTTTTTTGTGTGTATTTCGTATAGATCATGCCAAACAATCTTATTCATCTATGTATCCACATCTCAAATGGGACCCTCCCATACCCTCCTCCCCAGAGCCCATATACTCTGTCATCTCTGTTACTCTTTACTGTGTTGCTGGCATGTCCAGCCATTCCCCAGTGCTTTTCCATCCGCTGAGTCTAGACAGACTCTCTGGAGTTCCTTGTTTTAGGAAGATCAGCTCTTCCTCATCTAGCAGCAATCAGTTGTCAACATTCCTTTAGATAAGATTGGGGTCTGCTGTTCATTTTCCAAGTTCTATGATGGGTTACTGACTGGGAGTCTCTTGGGCCACCCTGGCCAGCAACTCAAAGGAAGGCATCTCCTGTCTGGCATTGTTTCTTGTTATGTAGCCTTTAGCTATACACATGGATTCCTAAAGAATTTATATTGATCCCTTTAATCTTTGTTTATACTTTCCTTTTGATTGTTTAAGACCATACAGTTGGCCACAAAAACCAATTTATTTTTACTATTAAGGTCATTTGAGGATCTGTTCCTAAGAGGTTACATGGCCTTGGGAGGAGACCCTGGCTCCTTTCTTTTACCAGTTCCATATGTGAAGATAAGTCAAAGGTCTTACTCAACCATGGCTGGCTTCACTTGGAAGCATAGAGGAAATATTTCCTCTGTGATGATCCTCCTCTTTATAGGCAGGACATTGGTTCAAATATATATGATGGGGTCTCCATGGCCTCCTTGATCAAGAGGACAAGTGACTCACCACAGTTACAGGGCATTTTGAGAGATGCTCATAGTCTCCTGGAACTAGTCGACCTAGGAGGGCAAGGAGCAAAAAGTGTCCTTTATGTTCCTCTGACAAAATTAGTATAGGCCTCAAGGTATGTCTGTTAAACATCCAAGAAGGTTAGTTCCACCAGTCTGGTACATTTAATTACCATGTGCTATATAGATAAAGCTTGGGCAAATACCAAAGATTCCCAGATAAACATTGCCTAGAGATATATTAAGTTCCTTGAGCTACGTGTATGTATAATTTGTCAGTAAGTTGTTGGACTAATATGGATCCCTGTTTTTTTTTTTTTTTTTAACTAGCTAGGCATTATTTATCTCTCACATTGTCTAACCCTTCCACGGTGGTTTCCCCATTTAAAGTGTCCCAATTTTTCACATTTCTCTCCCTTAATAATACCCTTCCCCCATGATTCCACCTCTCTTGAGCCCCTTCTTTCTTTTTATCCCCAAGTTTCCTTGTATAACCCCCCCTCTCCCCACCCATTAAAATAAACTGATTCTTATCCATCTCTCCCTTATTAACACTTATTTACTACTGTTCTTCTCTTTCAGATTCTTTCTTTTCCTTTACCTTCCTGGTTCCTTTTCATTATCCTGGTTCCTATAGTTATGTCTTGATACATATTAACTTACAAGGATTTGGTGCTAGGATCCACATATGAGGGAGAACATATGTCATTTGTTTTTCTGAGTCTGTGTTACTTCACTTAGTATAACAGTTTCTAGATCCATCCATTTACCTACACATTTCATGATTTCATTTTTCTTTACTGATAATTAAATCTCTATTGTATAAATGAACCACATTTTCACTATTCTCTAGTCAGTTGATGCACACTTAGGTTGCTTCCATCTTTTAGCTATTGTGAAAAGAGCAGCAACAAACATGGATGTACAAGTGTCTGCAATAGGATGAGTTCTTTTGGTATATGCCAAGGAGTGGTATAACTGGGTCAAATGGTATGTTCATTTACAGCTTTTTAAGAGCTCTCCACACTGCTTTCCATAGGGGTTGAACCAGTTTGCAGCCCCACCAGCAGTAGATGAGGGTTCCCCTTTCCCCACATCCTCTCCAACACTTGGTATCATTTGTTCTCTTGATCTTAGCCAGTCTAACTGGGGTAAGATGAACTCTTAAAGTGGTTTTAATTTGCATTTCCCTAATTACTAATGGTATTAAACACCTTTTAAGATGCTTCTTAGCCATCTTTATTTCTTCTTTTGAGAACTCTCTGTTCAGCTCCTTAGCCCATCTTTTAATTGGGTTACTTTCTTTCTTGATTCTTTGATTTTGAGTTTGTTATATGTTCTGGATGTTAAACCTCTGTCAGATGTTGCTGGTGAAGATTTTCTCCCATTCTGTGGGTTTTCTCTTCACTTCCTTGGTTGCTTCTTTTGATGTACAGAAGCTTTTTAGTTTAATGAGGTCACATTTGTTGATTCTTGACCTTGTTTCCTGAGCAGTTGATGTCCGGTTTAGAAAATCCTTTCCTACACTTATGTCTGGTATTGTTTTTCCCAATGTTTTCTTCTAACAGTTTCAGGGTTTCAGGCTTCACATTGAGGTCTTTGATCCATTTGGAGGTGACTTTTGTGCAAGGTGAAAGATAGGGGCTTAGGTTCATCTTCTACAGGTAGAGATCCTGTTTTGCCAGCCCCATTTACTGAACATGATGTCTTTCCTCCAGTGAATGTTTTTGGCCCCTTTGTCATATATCAGTTGTCTGAAATTGCATGGACTCATATTTGGGTCTTCAATATTGTTCCATTGATCTACGGGTCTCCTTTTATGCCAGTACCATGTCGCTTTTATGACTATAGCTCTGTAATACTGTTTAAAATCTGCTATAGTAATCCCCTCCAACATTGCTCTTAGTGCTCAGGGTTGCTTTGGCTATCTGAGGTCTTTCATGCTTCCACATGAATCTTAGGATGGTTTTTTCCAGTTCTGTGAAGAATGTCATGGGGATATTGATTGCCATTGAATTGACTCTATAAATGACTTTTGGTAGGATGGTCATTCTCACAATATTAATTCTTCCAATCTATGAGCATGGGAGGTCCTTCCATCTCCCAGTGTCCTCCTCAATCTCTTTCTTTAAAGATTTAAAGTTTTCATTGTAGAGCTCTTTAATGTCTTTGATCAGATTTATCATGAGATATTTTTCTTTTTGCAGCTATAGTGAAGGGCAGTGTTTCCACATACTCTTTCTCTGATTGCTTGTTGCTGGTATATAGAAAGGCTACAGGCTTTTGTAGATTAGTTTTGTAACCTGACACTTTACTGAAAGTATTAATCATTTCTAGGAGTTTTCTGGTGAATTTTTTGGTGTCTCTTAGATATAAAATCATGTTGTCTGAGAAAAAGGGATAATTTGATCTCTTTTCCAATAATTACTCCTTTGATTTCCTTCTCTTGTCTTATCACTCTTGCAAGAGTTTCAAGCGTATGTTAAAAAGGAGTGGAGATAGGGGTTAACCTTGTCTGGTTCCTGGTTTTAATGAGAATACTTCTAGTTTTAATGCATTTAGAATGATGCTGGCTATGTGTTTGTTATACATAGCTTTAATTATGTTGAGGTATGTTCCCTCCAGTCCAATTCCCTCTACTTCTTTGAACATAAATGTGTGATGAAATTTGTCAAAAGCCTTCTCTGCATGTAATGAGATGACCATGTGGTTCTTGTCTTTGAGTCCCTTTATATGATTTATGACATTCATTGACTTACATATATTGAAACATCCCTGCATCTCTGGAATAAAGCCAACTTGATCATGGTAGATGATCCTTTTGATGTGTGTCTGTATGCAGTTAGCAAGTATTTTATTGAGAATTTTTGCATCTATGTTCATTAAGGTTATGGGTCTATAGTTTTCTTTTTTGGTTGTATCTTTACCTGGCTTTGGTATTAGAGTGATACTGGCTTCATAGAAGGAATCTAGAAGTTCTTTCTCCATTTCTATCTTTTGGAATAAATTAAGTAGCATACAATATAGATCTTTAAACGTCTGGCAGAATTCTGCTGTAAATCCTTCTGGTCCTGGGCTTTTTTCAGTTGGGAGGCTTTGTATTACTGTTTCAATTTCCTTCTGTCTTATGGGTCTGTTTAAGCTGTTGATCTCTTCTTGGTTTAGTTTTGGTGGTTTCCATGCTTTTAGATACCTGTCCATTTCTTTTAAAGTTTTAAATTTAGTAGCATATAGGTTTTTAAAGGATTCCCTTATAATGTTTTGAATCTTTTTGGTGTCTGTTGTGATGTTTCCCCTTTCATCTCCGATTTTGGTGACTTAGAGGTACTTTATTTTTCTTTTGGTTAACTGGGATAGGGGTCTGTCAACCTTGTTTATCTTTTCAAAGAACCAGCCCTTGTTTGCATTGATTCTTTGTGTTGTTTTCTTTATTTCTATTTCATTACCTTATGCTCTGATTTTTGTTATTTCTTCTTGTCTGCTGGGTTTGGGTTTCATTTGTTGTTTCTTTTCAAGTGTCTTGAGTTGCAATGTTAAATCATTTATTTGTTCTTTCTGATTTTTTAATGAAGGCACTTAGAGTTAGCCATAAACTTCCTTCTAAGGGCTGCTTTCAATGTGTGCCAGAGGTTTTGTTGTGTTGTATTGTCCTTTTCATTTAGTTCCAGGAATACTTTTATTTATTTCTGAATTGCTCCTTTGATCCTTTCATCATTCAGGAGTGTGTTGTTTAATCTCCATGTATTTATGTAGTTACTAGGGTTTCTTCCAGTGTTGGTTTTAAGCTTTATTGCATTGTGGTCTGATAGAATGCATGGAATTTGTCAATCTCTTTGTACTTGTTGAGGCTTGTTTTGTGCCCCAGTATATGGTTGATTTTGGAGAAAGTTCCATGGGGTGCTGAATAGAAAGTATATTCTTTGGTTCTTGGGTGGAATATTCAGTAGATGTCGGTTAGGTCCATTTGATGTATGGTATTGTTTAATTCAGATATTTCTGTGTTAATTCACTGTCCTGTTGACCTATCTAATGGAGACAGTGGGGTATTGAAGTCATCTACTATTAATGAGTTGTGATTAATCTGGGTCTAAAAGTCCTGTAGTAGTGTTTTTATAAAGTTGGGTGCACCAGAATTTGGTAAATATATGTTCAGGATTGTAATATCTTCTTGGTCAATTATTCCTTTGATCAGAATGAAGTGGCCCTCTTTATCTCTTCTGATTAGTTTTACTCTATTTTGTCAGATATTAGAATTGCAATACCTGCTTTTTTCTTAGTACCATTCGCTTGGTATATATATTTTTGCATCCTTTCACCTTAAGGTTTCTTGCAGACAACAAAAAGATGGGTTTTAGTTCTTCATCCATTCCGTAGTCTTTCAACTAGGGAGTTCAATCCATTGATATTTAAAGTTATTAATGAAAGATGTGTATTGATTCCTGTCATTTTTATTTCTGTTCGCATTCTTGGTGTAGCTGTGCATTTCCATATTTATACCTTTATTAAGTTTCTTTCTGTAACCCCTTGGATATGGTCATTCCTTTTTCAGCTCTTTGTATTGCTTCAAGAACTCTCTGAAGGGCTGGTTTTGTGGACATGAATTCTTTCAGCCTACTTATGTCATTGAAGATTTTTCTTTCCCCTTTCAACTATAATAGACATTTTGGCTGGGTAAAGTCATCTGGGTTGGCATCTGTGATCATTTAGAATTTGAAAACTTTGGTCCAGGCTCTTCTGGCTTTCATTAGTTTGCACTGAAAAGTCAGGTGTAATTCTGATGGGTTTTCCTTTATATGTGAGTTGTTTTTCTTTTGTAACTTTCAGTATTCTCTCTTTGTTCCATACATTTAGTGTTTTGACTATGATGTGCCATGGAGAGATTCTTTTTGGTCCTGTCTATTTGGTGTTCTATATGTTTCTTGTATTTGTATGGGCATGTCTTTCTTTAATTTGGGGAAATTTTCTTCTACAATCCTGTGTAAGATCTTGTCTGTACCATTATCCTGAGATGCTTCTCCTTCCTGTATGCCTATGATTCATAAGTTTGATCTTTTTATGATTTCACACAATTCCTGCATATTCCATTCTTGTGTTTTCTTATATTTTTCATAATCTTGGCTTGAGTGGCCTAATTCACTCACTTTATCTTCCAGTCTTGATATTCTGTTTTCCATTTCGTTCATCCTATTGGTGAGGCTTTCTCCTGTCATTTCTAATTGGCTTATGGAGTGTTTCACTTCATTCTTTATTTCAGCCTGAGTATTCTTCAATATTTCTAGCTCTTTTCTGAATTCATTCAGAAGTTTATCCCTATGTCCTTTAGCTCTATGATTACCTTGTTTGTGTTTTCTTTAAATACACTGCATTCTTTTATCATATTCATCATTGTTCTTTTGAGTTCCTTGTCCTGCATTGTCTCTAGGAGGTTCTCATGGGGGGTGTTCTCATTTTCTCATTGTACTCCTCTACAGGACTGTTGGTACTTGTGGAGATATGTTGTTTGGGTTTTTCATGTTATTACTTTTTACTGTGACTTTGACATGTGGATTTCTTTTGCGTTTTCTGATTCTTATGTGAGACTCAAGCCTTCCTTGTTGAGTTTAGGTCTGTTTCTCTTTGTAAACTTTATGCGCCTTTGTGGTTTACTTGTTGGGCTTGAAAAACTGGTTGGTCTAGGCTTCATGCATCTTCCCAGCTCCCCCACCCCATCTCTCCTGGGCACTGGCCCATTTCTTGTCTTCGCACCCCAGACCTCTGGACTGACTTCTTGGCTCAGACTGCCCCCTGGGTGCATGAGTCTGGGTGAGTCAAGGCACAGTGGACACTGCCAAACTTACCCAGGAAAGATGCCGGCCCCAGGAAGGGGCAGGGCTGGGCTGGCTAGGAATTCAAAGGGAGGTAGGAAAGGGCATAATTTATTTTCTTAATCTTAACTAGTCTGACTGAAGTGAAATGAAATTTCAGAGTAGTTTTAATTTGTATTTTCTTGATTGAAAAATATTTTATTTTTTTAAATACTTTATTTTTTTATTTTTTGTGTATAAGTATATTGCCTGCATGTAGGTAAGTGCACCTGTGTCGTGCAATGCCTTTGGAGGACAGAAGAGGCCATCAGATCCCCTGGAACTGGAGTTGCCACAGTTGTTAGCTGCCATGTAGGAGCTAGGAGACGAACCGGGTCTTCTGCAAGAACAACCAGTGCTCTTTACTGCTGAACCATCTCTCCAACCCTTGATAAGTATTTCAAACACTGCTAAAAATATTTCTTAGTCATTTGTGTTTCTTATTGGGTTGTTTGTCTTCCTGGCATTTTGGTTTTTGAGGGTTGTTTGTATTTCCAGATATTAACCCTCCATTGAATAAATAGCTAGCAAATACTTTCCCCATTCTGTGGTCTTCTTCACTCTATTGATTATTTTGTCTGCTGTACAAAATATTTTAAGTTCCAAGATGTCCTGTTCGTCGTTTGCAGATTTTCTTTACTGCGTTATTAGGTTCTCATTCAGAAAGGCCTTAGCTGCGCCTACAAGCTGTAGCATGTTCTCTGCCTTTTCTTCTAGCACTTTCAGACTTTCACCTTTTAAATCGAGATTTTGATCTATTTCGAGTTGATTTGGGGGCAGGGTGAGAGACAGAGATTCAGTTTCATTCTACATGTGCTCAAGATGCTGTCTTTCCTCCAGTGCATATTTTGACATGTTCGTCAAAAATCAGGTGGCTGTCATTCCACGGACCTTAGTGTGAATCTTCTATTGACCTACATGTCTAGTTTTGTGCCAGTATAATGCTGCTTTTATTAATTTGGCTGTGTTACGACTTGAGATAAGTTATGGAAATCTCTGCAGCACTGTTCTTTTTACCCAGGATTGCTTTCGTTGTCCATCCAGGGTCTTTTGTGAGTCCATATGCATTTTAAGATGTGAAGATTGTCATAAGGATTTTGATTGGGATTGCATTGAATCTGTAGATTAATTTTGGTAAGATGATCATTTTCACAGTAGTCATTCTTTCAATTTGTGAGCACAGACAATCTTTCTAACTTACGGTGTTGATTTCTTTCTTCAGATATTTAAATCGTTTTAATGTTCATTATTAAATGTGAAATGATGGATTTTCAGAATAATGCCTTTTTCTGAAGGTAAGAGATGTTCTTCTGAAACTCTAGCCTGAAATTTCATTGTTATATTTAATTGCATGAACTAAATAATCAAAGAATAATTTTTACAAATAAAATAATAATAATATTAGTCTCATTGGACTCTAATGCATTTTACTGAGATAGTATAATTAAATTATCATGTCTACTTCTTGACAAATGATGGGCAAATTTTTAAAACTTTCCATCACTACTTGGTGCTGTTTTATGATCACTACTTGTTTGAATAATTTTTAATAGCATTTATAGGAGACTAGATTATTGGAACTGAATTGTTCATTTTCTGATCATGAGGTGAGGTTTACAAAACGTATTTCATTAGTGTTTCATAGCATGTTTAGGGGTCACCTACTAAAATCTACTTGAAAGAGATTGTAAGGAGTAAAATGGGTGACAGACTGACGCAGCATATGCTGCAGAATCAGTATATACCTTTTATTTTCTCATTTAGCTTTCATTGAATGAACAATGGGATTTCAATTGAGCATGGTATTAGAGAATCAAAGACCTAGACTTTTATCACCAGATCCATCACTGACACATAGTGAGCCATTGGAAAAATTATTTTTCTGTTCTGAACATCCGATTTCCCCTCTTCAAAATAAAGACAAATTTGGTTACTTGGAAAATACCATTGAATTTGGTAAATATAGGTATGCTTAATATTCTAGAGCATTTGGTTTAATAAAAATCATGCTGTGTTCATAATATGAAGCAAGCAAGTATGTATATAAATATTAATAATGATGATGAAAATAAACAAAAAAGAAATTATATGAGCCAATGATAACATATTTATGAAGTATGATATGTTGAAATATTAAATAAAGAAAGAATAAAGAATAAATAAAGAATAAAGACCTTAGGAAGATTGACTATGTATCCAAATCAGCTCTGTCCAGTGAGCCCATGCTGTTCAGAGGCGTTTTGTATATTTTTTCTATTGTATATACAATTGCACATAAATCTTTATATGCTGGAATGATGATAGATCTCTAAACTGTGGATCACAGACATACATGAGACAAGGCAGAAGAGAGCCCTACCACAGGATATTGCCTGGCCTGAAACAAAGTGAAAAGAGAAGTGACTTCCTCCAACCATGGAATGATTTAAAACCAGTGCTCAGATACCTTAAGAAATTCCAGTGAGGGGGCTAGAGAGATGGCTCAGAGACTAAGAGCACTGGCTGCTCTTGCAGAAGACCCAGGTTTGGTTCCTAGCACCCACATGGTGGCTAATAACTGTCTGTAACTCCAGTTCCAGGGGGATCCGATGCCCCCTTCTAACCTCCACAGGCACTGCATGACAAGGGCACACTTACATACATACAAGCAATACACTCATACACATAAAATAAAAATAATAAATAAATAATTTTTTAAAAGAAAAGAAATTCTAGTGAGAACTCTGAATCTGCCTCAGGCTGTAGAAGTGAATTACCAGACACAACAGGGAATAGAGTGCATTCTTCCTGATGGTTCTGCACGTGCTGTGGTAAGAAGCATATGTGTGCTAACACAAGTGTAACTGTAGACTGGGAAGTTATTTATGATATGGACAACCTCTTCCAACTCTTTAACCAAAAAATAAGGAGCTTTAAATCAGGTCCATTTTCTCTTATCTTAATATCCTGAGATGATGGAAGAGGCTACTAGAAAGTATAAGTATAAGTATAATGACATTTCCAAGTGTCAATGTTTGTAGGGTTTTCAGGTATCCTAAAAATAGAGATATAGATGCTTTTAACCCATAGACAGAGCTATATGTAAGCACATATTTGTTATTAAGTAGGTAGGTAAGACTGGAAAGGCAATGATACAAAAATGAAATCCATAGGGAAGGGCAGTGGGATATCACTGTTTCAAAGTAATAAATCACAAGTTTGAGGAAAAATGGAAAAAAAGCTACAAAAAGATGGTTTATTTGAAAAGTAAGAACCCCCCCCAAAAAAACAAAATAAATAAATAAATAAATAAATAAATAAATAAAAAACCCACCAAAAAAACAAAGTAGAAGTCAAGAAAGTGAAGACATTGAACATAACAATCATTCACATCATATTACTGAGAGCTAATTATGTGCTGGTTATTGTTTGAACCACTAGTACAGGTACATGAAATATAGGCACATGGCCAAATTTATGAGTCTTTTATGCTATACAAAGGATATGGAGATAATAAAATAAGTAAGTCATAAATAAATTTGTAAATCAATAAAATAACAAACAATAAAATGAAAACATGTAAAACTAGGAAACACAGGTTTCTGTTTGGAATCATTTAGTAAATTGGACTCCAAAGAAAACTAATGAGTTTAACTGTTAGACTTTTGCCAATTAAATATAAAGAGGAATTCTGTCAGGACGTAAACATGCTCGCTCATTCCTGGTTCCTCCCTCCAACTTCTGTACATTGTGGAGAGATATACCAATGAAAGACGTAAAGTGCATGCCCAAGCCTTGGTCACTCAAGCATCGACTGAGCATTCTAACAAGAAATAAGGCAACCATGTTCCATTATCTCAGATGCTCAAACAGGGCTAAAGGATCAGACAGTCCTAAGAACAATTGGCCTCTGTTTCCTTTCATTTGCAAGTGCATGTCTGTGTTGTGCCTGGAGGCCGTTGGTGTTAAGATGCTATCCAGTTTTCCCTGTCATTGCTTCACTGTCTGTGGAAGTCAACTCAGTGCTTGCAGCGATTTTAGAAAACAATGAGATCTAGCAGTATTACTCAAGAGTGAACATTGCTGTCTCCTGTGCTTGCTGCCAAGTATTCACATAAAACAAGATCTTTGTAGCTGCTTCATTGGTGCTGATGCCAGATGAATGTGATCAAATGGGTCAGCCCAACCACATCTGTAGAGCCAGCTACTTGCAAGGTAAGAACAGAGTTGTGCAGATGAGATATTATTTCAGTCTTCATGTATGCCAGTAAGTGCTTAACTTGAGAAAATCTTTGGAATTGGACTTGGGCTGGCCTCTGAATGTTTGCAGTAAGTTTTTATTGGAAAGCATTGATAAATGTCAATGGTGTAAATCTGTATTAAAATTCAGCTACTGCATATACTTCTATAGTCAAGGTGATATGATGCCACACCCTGAAAGATGACTCAGTGCTTCTGTGTGTTGACTTTGGAAAAGCCGTAACAACCTTGGCTAGGAAGTTGTCAACTAAATGAAGTTAAAATACTTATTTTTTTCCTTTAGCATCTATTTATTTTCAAAATGACCTACCTTGATTATCTGGTATTAGAAAGTATGTTAAAAATTCTGCTAGCATGTATAAATATGCAGAGAATAGCAATTGCCATAACCTTTTCTTAATTATTGTTTCATCCAGGTTATTTGGAATGGATTTTTTTCTTTCATGATTAGTTGATTAAAGAAAATAATAATATTAACAAGTTACAATTCTCACACTTTGAGTAAAATCTTAAATCCAAAATATTAATAAGATCAAATAAGTTGTTGATCTGTGTGTTCTTATATATGCATTATATTTGACCTATGAGAAAATTTGATATCTCATATAACATGGTAAGAACAGTAGATTTTTCAAAAAAAGGTAAATGATCAACTTTATGAAAGTGTTTTCTAATTTAAATGTATGTCTGTTGACGGTGATTGTAAAATATTTTCTTAGCTGTCAATACACTTTGTCAACAGCAGATGGTGGCCATTCACCCATGGTTGTGAGGTAAAAAGAACTGGGTTACCATAGCATTCACTACGCAGTAAAGATTTTTCCTCATATGCATATGAATTATCAAGCCTAAATTGCTTCATGTTTAGCTATCTTTTTGTAAATAATAAATAAATATTGTCTTAGTTTGTCTCTCCATTGCTGTGAGAAAACACTCTGACCACTACCAAATTGTGGAGGAAAGGGTTTATTTTATCTTGCATCTCCTGGGTCACAGTTCATCCTGGAGCCCAAGGGAGGAACTCAGGGCAGGAACCTGAAAGCAGGAGCTGGAGCACAGGCCATGGAGGAACGCTGCTTACTGGCTTGCTCCCCTGGCCCCTGCTCAGCCTGCTTTCTTATGCAACACAGACCCACCTGCCCAGGGGTGGCACCACCTACAGTGGGCTGGGCCCTCCCACATCTCTCATCAAGAATATGGCCCTCAGACATGGCCACAGGCCAGTCCAATAGAGTCAATTCCCCGATTGAGGCTCCCTCAACCCAGGTGCGTCAAGTTGACACTAAAGCTATCCGGCACAAATATATAAATGAAAAGTAAATATACTGAATGAGAGTCAGGTGTATTGCCATGTGAGAAGTTACAAATAAAGCAGAAGTCTTCTCTGTCTCTGTCTCTCTGTCTCTGTCTCTCTCTGTCTCTCTCAGTATATTAGCTAATTTTGTGTTACTGTGATAAAATACCTTGACCAAGACAACTTACAGAAAAAACAATATAATGTACTTTGGCTTATAGATAGAGTGTGAGAATTCATAATGACTGGAGAGGCATGGCAAGAGGAGGCTGGCGCAGAAAGCTGAGCGCTCACTTCTTCAAGCATGTGGAAAGAGAGCAAGGTGGGCATGGATGAGACTATGAACTCTTAGGTCCACCTCCAGTGATATTCTTTCTCCAACATGGCTGCGCCTCCTAATTCTCTACGGAAAGCACCACCAAATAGGGGCCAAGTGTTCCAAAATGGGGGATGTTCTTACTCTAACCACCACACTCAGGTTTGATTCCTAAGCCTCAAGAACGCCAGGAAAGTGCTCTACCAACTGAGTCAACTTTTAAAAAGTAATAAAAGGGGTTAGAAAGATGGCTCAGTGGTTAAGAGCACTGGCTGCTCTAGCAGAGAATCCAGGTTGAGTTCCCAGCATCCACACAGCAGATAACAACTATCTGTAATTCCAATTCCATGGGAGCTAATGCTCCCTTCTGACCACAGGCAGTGCATGTGTGTGACTCATACAGGTAGGCAAAACACATAGCCACATAAAAATAAAAATGAATTCATTAATAAATAATAAAATATACAAAATAATTAGCATAATACATTGATAGATATATCTGTTTCAGTGTACATATGTGTATCATCTAATCCTTTTACTGAGAAAGGCTATAAGCAGTACATTTGTATAATTAATATTTACATGAGTTCTAAATATTCTTGCTCTCCTATGAAGAGGACAAGGGCATGCAGTTGATTACAGCATGGAAAGGAAATCACAAGGGTTAGCATAAGCAAGGTTTTAGTGCTGGAAAATAATGAAGGTCAAAAAGAATAAGGTATATTTAAAGGGACAAGAGGCAAGCTGAAAAGACCTTCCCAATAGCCCAATTAGAAGTAATCTAACAGTGTAACTAACCATGCTGTTACTGTTAAATGCACAGAACAAAATAGTATATAGGAATATGAATAAAAAATAAATGGGAAGTAAAATCCTTATAGAAGAATTACAGTAAACAACTGCATAAGGAATGAATGAAATGGCCCATGTTAAATACCACAGTAGCAATTTTTACAGGAAAGGTCCATGAATGGATGCTAATATGAGGGAATACAAGTTTGAGAAGACACCAGGTGTTTGGATGATCTCAAAATAGCTTTCGAAGAAAGATTTTATCCATATAGAGAAAATAATTTTTCTATAGACAATAGTAAGAGACATTATCTTAACCAAATAATCATGATAAACAGGACAAGAATAAGACAAAGCAGCACTACGTACCACTCTATATTGCACCAAGAAGGGAATTTCATTCATGTTATACTTCTCAAAAACATCACTGCAACTTGATTATGAGAAGCAGTAGATAAACTCAAATAGGACAGTTACAGAGTAATTGAAGAATGTTTTCAAAATAATCAAGATCATCATGCATAGGAAGGGATTGTGTTGTAGCTCACTGGAGAGGGCAATGGTGAGAGAGAGAAAACAAAGATAGTAGCCATGCTTGTATTTAAAAAATTGAACTTTTATCTTTCACAGAAGATTATGCTCATTCCAGAAGCTATAGGTTACAAAATAAAAGTTCCAGTGCCAGATGTGAGATGCTTCTTCTTGGGTTGTTGGTCAGAGGTATCTCAGAGACATACCTGAAAGACTACATAAAGAAAACGAATGAAGCTATAATTTTGAAAACACAAAATAGGACAAAAACACACACAGAATTAAAATGACTCCAATATACATCTTTCAATAATAACTAAATATTAATGTCCTCAACTCCTCAGTCAAAAGACACAGAATAGCTGAATGGATTAAGAAACAAAATTGAACAAGTCTAGGCTGTCCACTGTCTCCACTCCTTTTTAACATAGTGCTTGAAACTCTTGCAAGAGAAATAAGACAAGAGAAGGAAATTAAAGGAGTAATAATTGGAAAAGAAGAGATCAAATTATCCTTTTTTGCAGATGACATGATATTATACCTAAGAGATGCCAGAAATTCCACAAGGAAACTCCTAGAAATTATTAATATGTTCAGGAAAGTGGCAGGTACAAAATTAATCTACAAAAGTCTGTAGCCTTTCTATATACCGATGACAAGAAATTAGAGAAAGAATACATGCAAACACTCTCTTTCACAATAGCTCCAAAATAAAATAAAATATCTCAGAATAAACCTGACCAAAGACATTAAAGACCTCTACAGTGAAAACTCCAAATCTTTAAAGAAAGAGATTGAGGAACATATCAGAAGATGGAAGGGCCTCCAATGCTCAAGGATTGGCAGAATTAAAATTGTGAAAATGACCGTCCTACCAAAAGCCATTTATGGATTTAATGGAATGCCAATTAAAATCCCCATGACATTCTTCACAGAGTTGGAAAAAACTATCCTAAGATTCACATGGAAGCACAAAAGACTTCAGATAGCCAAAGCAATCCTCAGCACTAAGTGCAATGCTGGGGGAATTACTATACCAGAGTTTAAACTGTATTACAGAACTATAGTCATAAAAACAGCATTGTACTGGCACAAAAATAGACCCGTAGATCAATGGAACAAAATTGAAGACCCAAATATGAGTACATGCAATTTCAGCCACCTGATATTTGACAAAGGGGCCAAGAACATTCACTGTAGGAAAGACAGTATGTATAGCAAATGGTTCTGGCAAAACTGGATCTCCACCTGTAGAAGAATGAAACTAAAACCCTATCTTTCAGATTGCACAAAAGTCTACTCCAAATGGATCAAAGACCTAAATGTGAAGCCTTAAACTCTGAAACTGTTAGAAGAAACATTGGCAATAACCTACAAGATATAGGTGTAGGAAGGAATTTTCTAAACCGGACATCAATTGCTCAGGAAACAAGGTCAAGAATCAACAAATTGGACCTCATTAAACTTGACAGCTTCTGTACCTCAAAAGAAGCAACAAAGGAAGTGAAGAGAAAACTCACAGAATGGGAGAAAATCTTCACCAGCAACACAGCTGACAGAGGTTTAATATCCAGAATATATAATGAACTCAAAAAACAAAGAATCAAGAAAGGAAGCAACCCAGTTGAAAGATGGGCTAAGGAGCTGAACAGAGAGTTCTCAAAAGAAGAAATAAAGATGGCTAAGAACCATCTTACAAGGTGTTCAACATCATTTGTAATTAGGAAAATGCAAATTAAAACCATTTTAAGATTTCATCTTACCCCAGTCAGACTGGCTATGATCAAGATGACAATTGATACCGAATGTTGGAGAGGAATGAGGGGAAAGGGGAACACTCATCCACTGCTGGTGGGATTGCAAACTTGTTCAACCCCTTTGGAAAGCAGTGTGGAGGACTCTTAAACAACTACAAATGAACCTACTATTTGACCCAGTTATACCAGTCCTTGGCATATACCCAAAGAACTCATCCTATTCCAGAGACACTTGTACATCCATCTTTGTTGCTGCTCTTTTCACGATAGCTAAGAGATGGAAGCAACCTAAGTGTCCCTCAACTGACAAATGGTTCATTTATACAACGAAGATTTACTCAGCAGTAAACAAAGATGAAATCATGAAATTTGAAGGTAAATTGATGGAACTGGGTACCGTTATACTAAGTGAAGTAACCCAGAGTCAGAAAGAAATGATGTATGTTCTCCCTCATATGTGTATCCTAGCAATAAATCCTGATAAGTGAGTATGTATCCAGACATAAGTACAGGAACAGGATAATGAAAAGGAACCAGGGAGGTAAAGGAAAAGAAAGAATTTGAAAGAGAACAGTAGGAAACAGGTGTTAATAAGGGAGATATGGATAAAAATCAGGTTATTTTAAGGGGAGAGGCAGGGTTATACAAGGAACCTTGGGGATAAAGGGAAAGAAGGAGCTCAAGAAAATCTGGACCATAGGAGAAGGGTATTTTTAAGGGAGAAAATGGTGGCACTTTAAATGGGGACACCATGGTGGAAAGGTTAAACAATGCAAGAGATAAATAATTCCTAGGTAGTTTAAAAATAAAACAGAGGGAACCGTATTAATCGAACAACCTACTGACAAATTATACATCCAACTAGCTCAAGGAATATAATACATGTCTACATAATGTTTATCTGAGAATGTTTGGTCTTTGCCCAAGGTTTATTTACATAGTACATGGTAATTAAAATTATCAGACTGCTGGAACCTTCTTGGATGTCTAACAGCCATACTTTGAGGCCTATACTAATTTGGTCAGAGGGACATAAAGAACAGTTTTTGTTCCTTGCCCTCCTAGGTTGACTAAGCTCCAGGTGACTATGAGCATCTCTCAAAATGTCCTGTAGCTGTGCTCTTAATCAAGGAAGCCATGGAGACCCCACTACATGGACTTGAACCACTATCCACTCTACAAACAGGAGGGTCAACACATAGGAAACATCTCCTCCATGCTTCCAAATGAAGCCAGCTACAGTTGAGGAGGACCTTTGATTTATATTCACGTAGTTGAAACTGGTAAAAGACAGGAGCCAGGGGCTCCTCCCAAGTGCATGTGACCTCTGAGGAATAGGTCTTCACACGGCCTTAAGAGTAAAAATAAATTGGTTTATCTGGACCAACTGTATGGTCCTAAACAGCCAAAAGGAAAGTATAACCAAAGAATAAAGGGGTCAATATAATTATTTAAGAGTCCATGTGTATAGCTAAAAGCTACATAACAAGAAACAATGTCAGACAGGAGATACCTTCCTTTGCGTTGTTGGCCAGGGTGGCCCAAGAGACTCCCAGACAGTAACCCAGCATAGAACTGGGAAAATGAACAGCAGACCTCAATCTTATCTAAAGGAATATTGGTAACTGATTGCTGGTAGATGAGGAAGAGCTGATCTTCCTAAAAACAAAGACCTCTAGATAGGCTGACTAGATTCACCAGATGGACAAGCACTGAGGAATGGCTGGGGGTGCCGACAACACAGTGGACAGTAACAGGGATGACAGAGTATATGGGCTCCAGTGGGGGTGGGGGAGACTATGGAAGGTTGTCATTTGGGATGTAGGTATATAGATGACTTTGCTCCATGTTAATTAGTAGAGGTGAAACACATTACCATTGAACTATACCCAATGATTTTATGTACATGCTCAGGTGGATCTCAGAAAGCAACTGACTGTGAGTAGCAACAATCAAATACATAGAGATTAGAGACACGTGCATAAATCTAGGTTTAGTAGCAGATCTTTTTTAAAGGTTAAAACCTCATTCAATTTTATGTCTTATAGGGTTTATACTGAGTTTAATATTATGTAACTGTATTAATTCAACTGTGAACCTAAAAATTTATAGCCAATATTGAAAGGGTTGCATCTTTGCTCTGGAAATTGTTATTGAATATATCAATGCTGTTGTAATGAAATGCTTCTTCTAATCATGTGGTTATTATATAAACAATTTTTTATAAAGGGGGCTGGAGAGATGGTTCAGCAGTTAAGAACACTGGTTGTTCTTGCAGAAGACCCAGATTTGAATCCTAGCATCCACATGGCAGCTAACAACTGTCTGTAACTCCAGTTCCAGGGGATCCGACAGTCTCTTTTCTCCTCCACGGACATTGCGTGACATGGGTGCACTTATCTACATGCAGGCAATATACACTTACACATAAAATAAAAATAATAAATAAAATATAAAAAGAAACAAAACCCATCATTTTGTTGTCTACAAGTAACTCATTGCATCCTCAAGGATAGGCAATTCCTTACATTGAAAGGATCGAAGAAATGGCATCAGGAAACAAGTAGGCATTGCGATTTTAATATATGACAAAATAGACTTCAAATTTAAATTAGAAGAGAAAGTTACTTGATTCTGGTTAAAAGAATCAAGTGTATATTGCACTCATGAACATATATGCACCAAACTATGGTACACCCTATTTCATAAAAACTGTACTACAGGCCATCAAAACCTAGATTAACCCCAACTTCAGTAACGGTAGGTGACTTCAGTACCTCACTCTATATAATAGACTTGTCAACTAAATAATGAATAATCAGAGAAACATCTGAATTAAATATGTATTAAGTGAACCTAACAAAACATCTACACATTATCCCACCCAAGCACCAAAGAATACACATTTTACTCAGCAGTCCATGGAAGTTTCTCTAAAATAGGCCACATACTGGGTCACAAAACACCCTCAAAAGATACAAAAAAAAGGAAATAATTCCATGCATTCTATCAGACCACAGTGCAATAAAGCTTACCATCAACTACAAAAGAAGCTCTAGACTACTATATGAAGTCATGGAGATTAAACAACACAGTCCTGAATGATGAATGGGTTAAAGAAGAAATTGATAAAGAAATAAATGTATTCTAGGACCTAAATGAAAATAATAATACCACACAACAAAACCACTGGGACACATTAGAAGCAGTCCTAAGAGGGAAATATGCAGCTCTAAGTGACTACATTAAAAAAAAAAAAGACCAAAAAACAAAACAAAAAAATCAGAAAGAGCACAAATAAACGAGTTAATGGTGTAACTCAAGAATCTGCAGAATTAGGAACAAACAAAATCCAATTCCAGCAAATGGGAGGAAATAACAAAGTCAGATTAGTGATCAATGAAATATGAACAAAGAAAACAATATTAAGAATCAATGTCTCTAAGAATTGGTTCTTTGAAAATATAAACAAGACAGACACATCCTTAGCCTAATTAAACCAAAGAAAAAAAGAGCAAATCCAAATCAACAACATCATAGAGAAAGGGGGAACTACCCCACACACACACACACACACACACACACACACACACACACACACAAAGAAAAAAAAACCCACAATATTTTAAGGGAATATTTTAAATGCCTAGACTCTACTAAATTTGAAAATCTAAAAGAAGTGGGTGAATTTCTAAATTCATAGAAACGACTAAATTTAAACTAAGAAAATATCAAAGTTTAAACAGACCCATAACAAATAAAAAAATTGAAACAGAATACAAAACATCCCGACTCAAAAAGGCTCAGCCCAGGTAGATTCACAGTAGACTTTTACCAGATCTTCAGAGATCTATGACAGATACTACATACATTATTTAAAAAGATAGAAACAGTGGGAGGTCTCCCGCATTCCTGCTATGATGCTAGTATTACTCTAATACCAAACCAGAAAAATGCAGAACAAAACAGAAAGCTATAGGCCCATATCCCTAATGGACATAGATGTAAAAAGTCTCATCAGAATACTCACAAATCACATAGAGACTCACATTAAACGGATCACCTTCTGTGATTAAGTAGTCTTTATTCTAGAGACACAGGGATTTTTCAACATATATAAGTCAATAAATGTAATAAATTGTATAAATGGACTTAGAAAGGCAAAAACAATCACATTATCATCTCAATAGATGTAGAAAAGGCCTTTGAAAAAATTCCAAATGCATTTATGATAAAAGTCCTAGAGAGAATTGGACTGTAGGGAACAAATCTCAACATAATTAAGACTATATACAATAAATCTACAGCCAACATCATTTTAAATGAAGAAAAACTTGAAGCAATCTAATTAAATCAGGAGCCAGATGGGGCTGTCCACTATCTCCCCTCCTTTTCTAAATAATGCTTCAAACTCTACTTAGAGGACTAAGACAAGAGAAGGAAATGAAAGGGGTACTAATTGAAATGAAGAGGCCAAATTATCCTTATTTGGAGATGACATGAGAGGCCACAAAAATTCCACAAGAAAACTTCTAGAAATGTCAACACTGTCAGGAAAGTGGCAGGTTACAAAACCAGTCCACAAAAATTAGTAGCCTTTCTGTACATAAATAACAAGTCATCAGAGAAATACTTCCATCCACAATAGCCTAAAAAAATCTAGGGATAAATCTAACTGAAGACATTAAAGATATCATCAATGAAAATATTAAATATTTAAAGAAGGAAACCGAGGAAAACACAAGATGGCGGAAAGGCCTCCAGTGTTCAAGGATTGGTGGAATAAGTAGAGTGAAAATGACCTTTCTACTAAAAGCAATTTGTGAATTCAAAAACAATTCCAATCAAAATCTCTTTACTTCACAGAAATTAGAAAATATATCCCAAATTCATGTGGAACCACAAAAGACCCAAAATAGCCAAAGCAATCCTGAACACCAAGAGCAATACCGAGGATCATCATACCAGACCTCAACCTATATTACGGAACTATAGTCATAAAAACAGCACGGTATTGGCACAAAAACAAATGTGTAGATCAATGGAACAAAACAGAAGACCCAAACATGAGTTGAAGCAATTACAGCCATCTGATATTTGACAAAGATGTCAAGAACATACACTAAAGACAGCATCTTCAAAAAATGCTGCTGACAAAATTGGATCTTCACATGTAGAAGAATTAAATTATACCCTTATCTTTCACCCAGCAAGTATCTACTACAGAGATACCTGCACATTTATTTTTGTTGCTGTTTTTTCACAATAGCTAAGAAATGTAAACTACCTAAATTTCCTTCTATTATTGAATGGATAATGAAAATGTGGTACATTTACACAAAGTCATGAAATTTTCAGATAATTGGATGGAACTAGAAACTTTTATACTAAATGGAATAACATAGGCTCAGTAGAACAAATGACATATGTGCTCTCTCATTTGTGGATCTTCGCTCCAAGTTCTTAGATGCCAGTATATATCCTGATGTAACTGCAGGAGCCAGGAAATGGAAAGGAACCATGATGGTGAAAAGGGGTTGAGAAGGGGGGCTAGTAGGAGACAGGTGTTCTTAAGGGGGAAATGGGAAAACGGAAGTTATTTTAAATGGGGAGGGGATAGGAAGGGTTATATAGGAGAAGTGAGAGGAAAGATAAATAATGTTTAGATGGTGTGAAAAATCAGAGTGGAATATATTAGTTCAGAGTCCTACTGAAAAAAATACACATTTAGGACTCTTGGTAGGTAATGATGCTCAGTGGATGGACCCACACCGAAGGACATTTTGTGGCCACAAATCAGACTCTATAGGGCATATATATATATACATATACACAGTAAAGATCAGCAGGGACAAGCAGATAGAAGAGGGGATCTAAATAACAAATTATATTACATGAAAGTCACAAAGTTTCAATAAAAATTAAAGTAGAACTCTAATCCATTAACTCTAGTAACCAGTCCAGGAAAGCAATTCATTACCTTCAACAACCAGTTGAGGAAGTCAACTTACTGTTTGTGGAAACCAGTCCAAAAATGTCAAATACAGCCTCTGCAGTAATTGATGCCAGAATGCCAGGGTTTGATTAATGACTGACAGCTTCCTTAAATTCTCTTAACCCTCAACTTAGGATCAGCTGGAGAGAGTCACATGTAGACCAGCAATTAATCACATATGATGTTTCTTTTACAGTTAGTGCACCAAAGCTTCCTTGCACCAGCAGCCTGAAGTCAATACATACTCAATGCCTTTCCTTCTGTTTAGCTTCAAGCCTTCTCACCCCTTTCCCTGTGTGTGACTCTGCTAAATCAATAAATGGTAATTAACTTTTGGTAAACAAGTTATATGGAATTTGTACATTCTTATGAAGGTGAAGGTGATTTTCACTTATTTTTACAAAGGAGATCTGTCAACATACAGCAAGAGATCATAGGAGTAAAAATGACATCTACATAAAACTAGTGAAATCCAAATAAATCTTCAGCTCGGTTAATAGAATCCTAACAGTGTTATTGCTTTTGTTTTGATTATTTCAAATGATCATGTAATATAATAGAATTAAAAGCAGTCTGTCACCAGGAACTTCTAGTTATAGTTTAGTTATTTTTGTCTGACTAAATTTACTCAAAACAAAAGGGAGAATAGTGGACTGTTTTATGGAAATAAAAGGAAGATATCTCTGAAAATTTGTAGTATGAAAAATTTTTCTTAAATTGGATGCAAAAGCATAAATTACATAAAGAAGATACATATTAACTTTGACCTTTTCAATCTATGCTTTCCTTTTTTAAAAAGGGACTAGTAAGAAAACAAAACCATGAAGGAGGGAGGAGAAAGTTGGTGGATCAGAGGTCATGTCTGTGAGAATAGACATTCAGGTGGAAGAAAGCCAACATTAGAAATCACTAACACAGAAATGACAGAAAGATTTACAGAGAGCAGAAGTAAGGTGAGGTGTGATTTTGTCCATAAAAACAGTCAGCAAGCACTCCCATCTACATCAACCTACTTGTGCTGACCTAGGTCTTGCCAGGTAAATAGGGTGAAGGAACCTGAGAACTCTGGTTGTACCAGGAGAATTGATTCAGAATGTTAGCATAGCTGGATTCAGCCTCTCAAGAGAGGAAAGTAGAATGCCATGAGCCGGGGACCCTGCACTAGACAAGAGATGAGGGATCGGAAGTTGAGAGATCAGCAGTACTCTCCATCACCTGGGGGAAGAAAATGCAACACAGTGAGCTACAGATTTCACACTAGAAAAGAGGCATGGGGCTTGGAAGATGAAAGACTCCCAGTGCTCGCTATATTCCAATGATAATTTCAGAGCCCCACTTTTAAAAGGAGCAACAACCAGAGAAGGTACTCAGATTCGTTTATGTCCTAGGCAAGGAAGTCACCAAAGCAAATGAAATAATTATTAAGTTGGAGGAAAAAATTTAAAACATGAAGGAAATATTCAGAAAGGAAATTGAGGTGCTTAAAACTAAACAGAGATTCTGAAAATGAAAGTGTCAATCAATTAAATAAAAATCACAGCAGAAAGGCATCAACCACAGACCATACCAAGTAATTAACAAATTTCAGGGATGGATGACAAGAGCAAGACATTAATACATGCAGTCAGGTAAAAGGAAAAAAGACCTATTGAAAATGACCAAAACTCCCAGAACTTTTTGGGATAGATTCAAGAAATTAAACCTAAAAATACACGGGTTACAATAAGGAACTGATATGAAGTTAAAAGGCTTAGACAATCTATTTAATGATTATAGCTAAGAACCTCCCAAGTCTAGATAAAGAAATAGACATCCAAACACAAGACACATTTAAAACTCCAAACTGACATGACTAGAATAGAACCTGTCCATGATATATTAGAGTCAAAATATCAAAACTACAAAGCAAAGAAACAAGAATAAAACCGACAGGAAAGAAATAGCAGCTTGCACTAAGAAGCACAACCATCAAGATAACTTCAGGGGGTTCATCAGTAACCTTAAAAACCAGGAAAGGATGGAATGATATATTTTAGTTCCTGAGTATGATTGTCAACTAAGATTACTATACTCAGTAAAGTTATCTTTTTAAAGTTGGTGGAGAAAAAATAGATTTAAGACAAGTACAAATCAAGGCCATTTATCAGGACCAAACCAGCACTAAGCAAATTCATAAAGGAATACAATTAGCGAGGGAAGAAGAAAGTTTAACCCACAAGAACACAGTAAAGAATACAGTTCATGAGAATAACAGATGAACAAAGGAGTGATGGGAAGAATCAAGACTTAGTCCTGTGCAACACAGCCAACCAGCAAATCTCTAATTCTGTCAGCAGAGAAAGGAAAGAACCTCGAATAAGCACCCAACCAACCTGAACCAATAAAATCATGAGTAACAGCAAACCCCTATACATAAGACATTTCTATTCAAATGGCCTTAAATTACCCTGGCTGAATGGATTTAATGAAAACAAAAGAGCAAACTGTCTGTTTTCCCTAAGAAATTCTTAAGTAACAAAGATTTCTAGAAATGGAGAGTCAAAATTTGGAAATAACATACCAAGCAAATGGGAATCATAAAAACACAAGCACAGTGATTCTTATATTGAATAAAGCAGACTTTGTATAAAATCTAGTCAAAGGAACTGGAGTATCGTTACTAACAAAGGGAATTATCCATAAAAATGCAACTAATGTAGACATTTATTTACCGATTTGAAGGGCTTTGAATTTCATAAAACGAAGGCTGTGTAGGTACTGACCCAGAAACAGTGGAAGATTTTAATGCTCCACTCTCCTATCTAGTGTAGGTCTTACAAACTAAAACTCATCGAGGAAATTTCAGAGTTAAATTGTATCATAGATCAACTCAATCTAACAGATATATACAGACTATCTAATTCAATATATAGAAGATAATCTTCTTAGTAGCACATGGAAAAACTGATCTCTTTATAGTCCACAAAGTAAGCTTTAATGAATAATTTAAAAAACTTAAAAAATTCCCTGAACCCTATCAAAACACAGTGGAAATAAAAATAGATATCAATAGCAAGAGTATCTTCAGAAATTACAAAAATACCTAAAGACTGAAGAATACACCTATGAATAAATGGTATGCCATTGAGGAAACCAGCGAAGAAGTTTAAAAGTCCCTAGCTTTAAATGAAAATGATAGTACAACCTACCCAAGTCTCTGAAATAAGTCCAATGATGTCTTTATATGAAAGTTTATAGCTATAATGTGCTTGTTGGAAAAACAGAGAGACCTTAATAGCAATCTAATGATGTACCTCATGAATCTGGAAAAGTAAGAAGCACAACCCTAACCTAGTAGATGGCAAGGAATTACAAAGAGTAGGGCAGAAATTAGCCAAGTAGAAGCCAATACAAAAGGTCAATACAAAAGGTCAATACAAAATAATCAAAGAGTTAGTTCTTTGAAATGATTGACAAGATTGACAAACTAGGGGTTTGTGAAAAAGAGAAGACCCAAATAAATAAAATTTATTTTATTGTGGAGAAAACATAGACTCTAGCGAAACTTACAAGCACTCAGGGACTACTTCAAAAGCTTAAATTCCCGAAATCATGAAAATCTAAAACAAATGGATACATTTCTAAATGCGTATGATCTGCCAAAACTAAAGGCAGAAAATACACATTATTTAAATAGACCCACGGCAAGTAATTATATTGAAGCAGCATTAGAAATTCTTATCACAGGGGGCTGGAGAGATGACTCAGTGATTAAGAGCACCGACTGCTCTTACAGAAGACCTGGGTTCAATTCCCAACACCCATATGGTGGCTAACATGTTTGTAACTCCAGTTGCAGGGGATCTGACACCTTCTTCTGACCTCTGGGGGCATTGCACAACATGAGTGCATTTACACACACACAGGCAATACACTCAATACATAAAATAAAAATAAATAAATAAAATAAAAAAGAGATATTCTTACCACAAAGAAAAGCACAGAACCATTTGGATTCACTGCTAAATTCTGCCGTCCTTCTAAAAAGGAATGAATACTGGGCTGCAAAGGCCCTGGAGTGATTAAGAGCACTGGCTGGTCTTGCAGAAGACCTGGGTTTGGCTCCCAGCACCCACATGGCAGCTAACAACCATCCTTAAACCAGTTCCAGGAGATCAGATGCCCTCTTCCGGCCCCTGTGGGCATTGCACAACAGGGGTGCACTTACATGCATGCAGGACTAACACCCAACATATAAAATAAAAATAATTTTTTACTTAAGAAAATAAATACCAACAGTTGTCACACTGTCACAAAAATTTTAAAGGGAAATAACACTATCAGATTGGTTTTTATAAAGTCATTATTACTCTGATTCCAAAACTGGATAACAACAACACACAATGAAAAAAGGAAACTATACATAATTTTATCTGAACATAAATGAAAAAAAATTAGTGAAATACTTGCATCCTGAATCAAGAACATGCCAGGATCGTACATCACAACCAACCTTACTTTCTTCTAAGGAAGCCAGGATTCAATGCATGTAAGTCAATAAGCATTGTATACCATACAAATAAACTTAAGGAGAGAAATCACAAGACCATCTTATAGATGCAGAAAAGGCATTTGACAAAATTTGTGACAGAAGTTCTGAGGATGCTATGAACAGAAGGATCGTGCCTCAATATGACAAAGGCTATGTTTGACAAACCCATAGCCAGCATTATACTGAATGGGAAATATTGACAGTGTGTTCTTTAATATCCAGATTGCAACAGTGATGCCCACTCTGCCCACTCTTACTCAATATAGTTTCAGAAACGTAGCTACATCAGTAAGACAAGAGAAGAATATAAAAGGAATAAAAAACTGGGCAAGGAGGAAATCAGAGTATCTCTATTTGCATCCAACATGATTCTGTGTGTAGAATATGCCACGGTCTCCAGCAGAAAAGAAAAAGAAATCAAACAAAAACATATAGATCCGATAAACACTTCAGTAAAGTTGGAGGATATAAATGTCAGTGTACAAAAACCAGTAGCTTTTCCCACTACTAATAATGAATTCACTGAAAATAAAGTTAAGGAAACTATATCATATACAATATTTTTAAAAATATAAAACAACTAGGAAGAAACCTAACCAAGGAGGTTAAATTCCTTTACAATTACAAAGCTAAGACAATGAGACTTGTATAATTAATACTATAAAATGACTATACTACCAGAAGTATACAGATTAAATGCAATTCCAATAAAAATTCCATTAACATTCTTCATAAAACTAGGTAAGCCATCCTAAAATTCATGTGAAAACACAGAAGATCTTGACTAGCCATAGAAATCCTAAGCAGAAAGAGTACTGTCAGAGGCATTACAATGCTAGACCTCAATATTACAAAGATAATATTGCTGCTCAAAGTCAGACAAGCAGTCCAATGGACCAGAAGAGATGATCCAGAAATGAAGCCAAGCAAAGTTTTACAACACCATACCAAAAGTTCACTAGAGTAAAAAGCTCCTGGAAAATCTGATATTTTCTGAAAGAATAAAATAAGATCCATATCTCTTACCCTACACAAAAGTCAAGTTCAAGTAGATTGAAAAACAAAATTTTAAACCTGAAACAGTGAAACTTCTAGAGGAAAACATAGCAATATCAAGAAAATAACACAGGAAATAACCCTAAGAATTGACCATTGGGATTACATGAAATTCAAAAGCCTCTACACAGCAAAGGAAACTATGGGAAGAACGTGTAAAAAGCCTACAGAATGGGAGGAAAAATCTTTGTCAGCTATACTTATGACAGGGACAAATATCTAGAATAAATAAAAGTTAAAATTAAAAAATTAAAAAAAAAAACTGTAATCAGTAAATGAACTAATGAAATTAATAAACAGTTCTCAAAAGAGGAAGCACAAAGTGCCAAATATTTTTAAAAAGTCTTCAGTGTCATTAGTGATTAGGAAAACGCGAATTAAGCTATTTTGATATTCTACTTCATACCAATCAGGATGACTATTATCAAGGTTATTATTTACTTTTCTGTTGCTGTGAAAAAAAAAAAAAACCCACAATGACCAAGGCAACTTACAGAAGGAAGAGTGTATATGGCTTATGGTTCCAGAGGGTAGGAGTCCATCATGGAGGCGAGGCATGGCAGCAGAGGTGACCAGAGCAGAAAGCTGAGCGCTCTCACATCTTCCAACTGGCACACAAGAAAAGAGAGCCAGCCTGGAAATGGGTAGGCTGTACACACTCAAAGCCAGTGACCTGCTTCCTCCAGCATGGCCACACCTCACAAAGGTTCCACAACCCCCTTCCAAACAGTACCATGAACTGGAGACCAAGTATACAAATACTTGGACCCTATGGGGGGCATTCTCATTCAAACAGCCACATTAAGATAAACAATGACAACAAATGCTGGGAAGGATTTTGGGGAAAAGAATCCCTTATCAGCTACTTGGAGGAGTATAAACTGGTGTAGCCACTATGGAAAGCGGTGTTGAGTGTTTTAAAAAATTCAGAATAAAAGTACAATGTGGCCCAGATATGCCACTCCTGGGCGTGTACCCAGAATTCTTTCCTGGCACAGAGATTCTTACCCATCCATGTTTATTGCTGAAGTATTTACAATACCAACAAAATGTATCAACATAGAGGTCCATCAACAGATGAATGCAAAACTGAACAGTTGGAGCAGCCTAGGGAGACACCTCAGTTGGTAAAGTGCCTGCAGCATAAGCATGAGGACCTGAGTTTGAGTCCCAAGCACCCATGGGAAAAAATGGCACGGTAAAGCACTCTTGTAGTCCCAGCATTGTGGAGGCAGAGAGGGGAATATCCCTGAGGTTCTCTGTCCATTCAACCTAGAACTGATGATATCCCGCAGAAAAGCAAGGTGAGCAGATACTAAGGAGTAGCACCTGAGGTGGACCTCTTGTTCATGCATACAAACATTCACACACACATACCAGTACTTACATGCACAAACAGAAGCACATACATTCATGCAAAGAAAATGTATTACACAGACGTATGGAATTTTATTCAGCTGTTAAGAGAAACAAAATGCTGATATTTGTAGAAAAATGTACAGAATTTGAAAAGATATTGTGAGGTACATGGAGATGACAGATTTTGAGTATGAATGTGTGTGTGTGTGTGTGTGTGTGTGTGTGTGTAAGGAATCAAAACAAAGTGTATAAGAAAATGCCATAAGGAAATCTATTACTTTATATGCTAATTCAAAAACAAATAGTAAAAGGAAGACAAAAACATGTCAACATGTAGAATATTTGCAACGTATATATCTGTCAAAGGATTTATATCCACAATACTAAATGATCATAACATAATTGTATACAAATGATAAGATAATTTCCTCTGGCCTCCCAAAAGAACATACAGAAATGACTACAAGCACATGAAAATATGTTGGGCTTCCCAATATTCAGGAAAATGTGGATACCGTGTAAACTAGGCATACAGCATTGTATATACTTTTGAATGTCTGAATTGAAAAAGTGCAGTATCAAACGCTGGTGACGATGAGGAAGAATTCTTGCATACAGATAGGATTGAGATATAGCTAGCCAGTTTGAGAAAGCAATTTTAGAATGCATAACTAACCTAATCTGTCATTCTGTGCTAATGTGCTTACCTAGGAGAAATGAAAACATCTGTCTCCAGAAGCTTGCGCATGGATACGTCTATCAGATATAGTCACAATAAATTAAAACTAGAAGTAGCCTAGTGTCCATGTGCAGATTGATGGATTAAAAACAAAATCATTACCGCTTGGAATGAAGAAACTACTGATGCATGCAACCACATGGATGACTTTCAAAGGCCATTGTGCTAAGTGAGTAAGACTAGACATGAAAGAGGACACAGTATGTAATCCATTTGTGTAAGTACACCCTCTTCTATATTGACGGAAAACAGACCATTAATTGTCTGGACTGGATGGAGAGTTGAAAGGAGCGACTACAGCACTGGAGGCATACCAGGAATCTGTTGAATGTGGAGGAAATGGTCTGCCCTGGATTATGTTGGTGGTTTCATGGGTTGGTGCATCTGTCAAAACTCATAGAACTGTGTCCTTTAAATCTTTTGTTGTGTATTGAATATACTCCAATAACTTAATAAAATAAAGTATAATGACATACATTAGACTTTTAAGAGGCCTCCATTGTCAGTTAGTAATCTATCCTGAAATTGTAAAAGTTTCTGTATCTATGGGGGGAGGTGTCATAGGTTAGAATCTGAATACATCATTGCTTACCAGTCTGAGTTTTAACTAATATACACATGTTAATAAATATACATGTATGGTATCTACATGTGCATATGTAATTATAAGAAATTTTATAGTTTTTTGATGTATAGGCTAAGGCTTTTTCTTCTCTTGTCTTTTAGGTTCTGAAAGTGACTTATTTGTGAACATGGGCTGCCGAGACTGGCTGTTGTCTTTCCTGGTAGAAAGGCCATTGGGTTCTCAGAACATATTGGTTTTCCTGACTTTTCCAGAAATGATAGGAATTCCTATTAAGATATATATCCAAGGCCTGGAAATGTTTTCAATAAGACATCAGGAGTTTCAGCTCCACCTCCTGTTCAGTTCATGCTTTTGGGGCTTCACAGAACACTCAGTCTGCAACATGTGCTAGAAACCTAGATGCAGCGAAGATCGAAACCTTCTGCAGTCTGTCATCTGCCACTTTGCTTCCTTTCATTAGCTTTCTGTTTCCACCTGCTTGGGAAAATAAACCTCTGAGGCACAGAAGACCTAGGAGGTGAATGTGAACCTCCCTATCTCTGCGCTATCCTCACTGCCTCCCTTCACCACACATTCATGCTACTCAGAACTGACATGTCCTCTGCCACACTGCTCAAACGGAAGAGTGTTTAAATATTACTCTACTTGGCACATTCTAACATTCAACTAGTACAAAATAAGTTCAGTTCAGCTCATGCATGTGACAGGAGCAGTGGAAGGCACAGACGACGGCAGAACATTTAGAGGGCTTAGCATCTTGTAAGGGAGACAGATGTAGATTTGACTATTTTCACTGCGTGCATTGAAAGATATTGATATATGTTGGATATTCACAAAATAGATTCTTATCTCAGTGTCAAATTCAGTGAAAAACAACAAAGGGATTTTAGCAAGGAAAGTTCTAAGCTTTATCTTGAAAATAATAGAAAAGGACATAGTATGAGTATGAATTGTTTGGTTGTGAGTTTCCTTCTTTCTCAAGTGTGTTTGGATAACCCTAGAAACAACATCTACCACTCTGTTTATGCTGTTCAGTTGAAGATAGACTGGGCTCCCTCTGAAGTCCAACTGTTGAAAATGACTCCATGTTTACAAGCCCTAAGTCCTGCTATCCTTCTTTGGGTCTCTGGGAATCTAACAATGACAGTTGTCTCCCCAAGCAATTCTATCCACTAGTACATGGCCGTGTCCATTCTCAAAAGTTCGGTTCATCTTGCCAGGTCTTTTACAAAGATGCAGATGTTTCTTAAAAGTGGCAAAAAGATCAAAGAGATATTTTGTTCTTGATGTGCTGGAATGGGTCTGAGTTCTGCTAAATCTGATTTGAACATGTTAAATAAAACCAGAAACTAGTGCTTTATAAAATGTTGCTGGGGAAGTATGGAGCTTCATGGGTCAAAATTGTAGCACAAAGAATGCCAAATCTAATTGCTTTCAGAATTATACCTCAAACCCAAAACTAAAAAAATGGATTCTGCTATGTGTTAAGACTGAATCGTTTTAGACTATTAGTACTTCTGCATTTACTTAGCACAGGTCTGTCTACTCTTGTATTCTCTTTTATTTGAAGTCTAAACAAATAGTCTAATAATTAGATATAATGATGGCTCGAAGCAAAACTTCATTCAAAAACATAAAATATTATTTGTATCATAAAAATCACTCAGTAAGAAACAAAGACAAAAACAAAAATATTTGTCTAGTTCCTGCCATCCCAGGTGACTCTGGTATAGCAGGGTACTAAGCCTTCATGTAACAGCAATACAAATGAGTCCATAAATATGTCCAGAGTTGCAGACTCTCAGCAGAAGAGCTCGAGTAGTTGACTTTGCTCTACTTAGATTCTCTCTAGTGATTTCCTGCTCCTGGTACCTAAGTATTTGCTGTGCTCAGTTCTAAGACTTCAGATAGGGGTCAAGGATGATCGATGGGGCTAGAGAGATGGCTCAGCAGTTAAGAATACTGGTTGTTCTTGCAGAAGACCTGGGTTCAAATCCCAGCACCCACATGACAGCTAACAACTGTCCTAACTCCAGTTCCAGGGGATCCAATGGCCTCTTCTGTCCTCTGCAAGCATTGCACGACATGGGTGCACTTACCTACATGCAGGCAATATACTCATACACATAAAATAAAAATAATAATAATAAATAAAATATTAAAAAAGATGATTGGTAATTGTGGACAAGGTCTTACATGATAATTCATGTATTTTCATGTAGGATCTGTGTTAAGTGTTTTGCATATTATGCTATAACATTCTGTAGGAATGGAATTTCTGGTTCAGTGACTGTCAAAATTGTATATTAGTGGTAGGCCCCTGGCTGCCATGTTGCCATCAATTCAGTCAGACCATAGAATAGCAATTCAAGCTAACAACAGTGTAGCTTTGAGCTGGGTGCCCTCTGGATGTGTTCTGTAGTCCTCTATTATAAGAACTTTAGAGTTATTTGCCATCTGTGATCTGAATATTTGTCCAAAATTTGCATATTTCTGTTACTAAGGAACCTAAGGAACCATAATTTTCCTGCAGTTTTCATTTTAAGTATGGAAGCCAAGATTAGAAAGGGGTACTGAACACAGGTGGTCACTCTGTGGGAAGCATCAGCAACATCTGGCAAGCCAAGAGTGGTTTCATCGCAGCAAAAAGAAAAAGGAAACAATTTTAAAATTTCAGAAAAACACACAAAACTGAAAAAAAGAGATTAATAACTTGATAATTGAATTCAGATTCTTTGAGTATATTTTCCTCCAAAATACTAAAATTATACTAGACTCCAAGAAAGAAATCTTATAAGCTTCTATCCGGTTCCTAAACTCTGTGAGCTTATGATCTTACTTTCCATTTTGACAAAAATTTACATGTGTTTTGCCTCTGAATACAACTAAAGCCCTGTATTTGGGAGTAAAAGTATATTGCCGTTCATTTGATGTAAGACATATTTCCACTCTGCTTCAGATGCTGTGCTCTGCACCCAAGACACAGTGAATGACCAGGTTTTCAGGCAGAGTTCACTCTACTCAGACTCTGGTTACCGTAAACACATATACAAAAAGACCAGAAAATATGTTGAAGGAAGAAATCAGATAGGGATTTAATTTAAATTTAGCATTCTTTTCATTTATTTGCTCCAAAATATTATTTCTTTCATTATTTAGAATGAAAATATTTCTACTATTCAGGAATTAAGTTTTCATTCAAATTGTTTAAGGAGCAAAACTTTCTAAAAAATTACAGGGTCAGGTATGGTGGCCTTTAGTCCTAGTACTTGGGAGGCAGAGGCAGATGAATCTCTGTCAGATCAAGACCAGTCTGGTCTACATGGTGAATTCTAAGCCAGCTGGGGCTGCAAGGAGTTCCTGTCTCAAAAAGAGCAAAAAAGAAAAAAAAAATCCACAGAACAAATTTAAAAATTACAAAACACTACCTAACTATTGGTAACTAATATCTGAGAGGGGGAGTCAGTCTCATTTAAAGGTGAGATTCTTGATAAGCTTGACAGAGCTCCAGTGAATGAGTCCATATTGAAGGGCATTTGGGGACCCAAGTCAGCCTCTGTAGGCTTTCATATATATATGGACTATATGGAGAGAGAGAGAGAGAGGCAGATGGAGGAATCCAAATTTGATCAAAGTATATTGTATCAAATTTGCAAAAATTCAATTAAAGATCCTACAAATTATTTTTCACACTGATCCGTATGATGACAAAGTTTCATCATTTTTCTACCAAGATTTAAAGTTTTGTTTTTCTCTCTTCATCCTCCTCCTCCTCGTCCTCCTCCTCCTCATCCTCCTCCTCCTCCCCCTCCTCCTCCTCCCACCCTCCTTCTTCCTTCTCCTCCTCCTCCTCCCCTTCCTCCTCCTCCCCTTCTTCTCCTCCTCCTCCTCCTCCTCCTCCTCCTTCTTCTTCTTCTTCGTTTTGGAGACCAGGGTCTTCCTCCTCCTTCCTTTCCACCTCCCCCCTCCCCCTCCCCCTTTCTTCTCCTCCTTCTTTGTTTTGGAGACAGGATCTTCCTCTTCCTGTAACCCCAACTGGCTTGCTGGAACTCACTATGTAGACCAGGCTGGCTTCAACCTCATAAAGATATGCCTATCTCTGCCTCTAGGGTGCTGGGATTAAAGGCACATGCCACCTTGCCTGGCCCTTAAAATTTAATGTTAGTTTAATTTAAATATAAAATACTTCAAAAATGTTGGCCACATGTATTTTATGCTTCACTTTGCCAACAAAATAAAATTTATTAAACTCATATCATTATATGTTTACTTAATAAAATTTTTCTTCAATTATTACAAAATTGCAAAACAAAAATTACTCGGCATGGGATTTCTAAAAATTGGGTGTTATTTTTAAGTCGTGGGCAGGACAGTGTGCAATGAATTTTTACAGCATAGCTAAGTAAGCAGTGCATGTTACAAGACTGTTAAAACAGGAAGCATTTAATTCAAGGTAATCTGCATTTATTCAATATGAAATTCATTGTCTTTGACTAGAACTTCATTTTTCTTGGAATTCTATGAATTGCATTTAGCATATCTTATTTAGAATTATGGTCAACATCATATTGAGATAACAAAAAGACTTCATTATAAGATAAGGATTGTTACAGTTTTAGAAATGATTTATTCAATAATAAAAGAGAAAAGTTAGAAACAGGAACACCATACCTTTTATTGAGGACAGTGGGCAAGGCCAGGTAACTCAGGGGAAGGAATATGTTGTTCACACTACCTCTATTGGACTCCAGTCAGTAACCACCACAAATCTCTTTAATGGATGTATGTTCCCCCTCGTTAGCAGATTGTAGCATGAATCCCATATTTGTGAGTATATATCCTGACGCAAATCAGGAACTAGGAAAATGGAAAGGGGACATGGAGGTAAAGGAAAAGAAAGAACTTGAAAGTGCGAACAGATGTTATGGGGAGGGGGAGTATGGAAAGTGGGAGTATTGGGCTGGGAGGGCAGAAGGGAGGGACATGTGAGGGTCACAGTGAGGGAAGAGGGAACTCAGGAGAGGGGAGATGGCAGGAGGAGGATATTATTGAGGGGAGGGTGGTGATAATGGGGGCACTTGGATTGGGGAGGGAGGAGGGAAGTGGAATGGGGGGAAAAAGAGTAGATATGAGTGGATCTTGGGGGATAGGGAAGCTAGAGGGAAATGTGTTGCCCCCCAAACCCCCCAGGGAATGCATATAACACATAGAGTGTCTGAATGTTAGTGCGTATGTATACTTGGGGGTTGTATGGTAAGGAACACGGTGCCAAACAGGAAAGACCTCCCTTGGAGTAATTTGTCAGAGTAATCCAAGAGAGGCCCAAAATTACACGGGCTATTGCCAGAGCTCTTGGTTATCTCCCAGAACTGGGAGAGAGACCTGCTGCCGAAGATCCAACATACTTTGGATACAAGACTTGGAGCAGTGGAGCAGGAACAGACCTAGAAGCCTTCTATCTGAAGTTTAGCTCTTATAGTTCTAGAGAATACTATGCAAACTGCTAAGGGAGAGAATCAATTAATGGCCAATCCCGGCCCTAAAGCCTAACAACCATAATGACTGGCACAGCAAATTACCTTTATTGGTGAAGTCGTGGCACTGGGGAGTAATCAGCAGCTATCTAATTGGTAAAGTCCTCTCAACATGCACGAACTCATGGGTGGCACTGTAAACCAAATACACATGACCGGAAAGGTCATAGGTCCTAGAGAAAACGCTATCTCTGTCATATCTCTAGACAAATGAAATTTCATACTGTATGCTAAATATGGATCCTTATACTTACAGACAAGTATATCATACACCACTCATCAAAGAATCTTTCTGCAACATATGGAGGCTACTACAGAATACCACAGATGGTCAGACACAGAAAGTATATGTCTGAGAGATGCCCTATCCTAGGTGACATATCTATCGTTCAACCTCCACACCTAATGCTCATGGAGCATAGTGGAATGAGGTGGGGGGTTAAAAGAGAAAACTAATGCGTCCCTCGACTATTACCAGTGAAGCTTCCTTATACAGCGGAGTGTGATACGCACAGAAGGCCACAACGGGTCAAGTTTTAAAAAATGAGAGACCACAGAGTGTGTGTCCCTAGACGGAACTCCTGTATTGAACATCACCCACCCACAGCTCAGGGACCACTGAGGAAGAGAGGACAGAAAGACTGTAAGACCCAGGGCTGGCTCATGGACACAGGGAAGCCGAGGCTTTCAGGCCACTGGAAGCTTGCACATGTGAACTTGTGGCAATAGTGGCATTAAGCACGGGACCCATGCCAACTCAATCAGTCAAGGACCCAGAGTGGAGTGAGGGAAATGGATGGTGGGATAGCTCTAGTCTAGGAGCTGCTGGAGACTGATCACTACTAGGTGAGGAAGAGTAGACCTTACTTACAGTCTCTAGATAGGCTGACTAGATGCCAGTGGATGAATTTTCACTGAAGGTCATCTGGGTACAATTGCATGGTTGGATAGGATTTAACATGTATGGAATACATGAAGTCCCAAGAGGGTGTTGGGGGGGATGTTTGGAGGAGGGGGTTCTCAACTTGATTAAGTACTGCTGTCTGAAATGTACAAAAGTTCAATTAAAACTAAAATAAAGAATGCTGTCTTGCAGTTGTGAGGGGGAAGGGAAGTAAGAGCCCAGGATCAGGAGGAGTTGGAGGTGGGGACTGATGATGGACATGACTGAAATACACTGTATACGTGTATGAAATTCTCAAAAAATACATTTCAAAAAGTTCAAAAGAATGTTTTTTATCTTAGTGGAAGATGACACCAACTATCTAGTATTTTTTTGAAACCCCAAATTTCCCCCTTAATCAGAGCTGCCCTCAGTTACCCATGTGACTTCCAGACAGAGTTCAGTTTTCTAAGCCATAACTCAGGGGTTAATGTTAGTGTGGTTTATTGATGATACATAACATTTATGAGAGAATCTCTGGAAGCTGCTTATTTTAATATCCTTTCATATATTTTCAGCTTTTATCATATTTCTGCCCAGATTTTGTATTATATTTGATGAGGAGAGGCTGGGCCCGAGTCTTTCCACAGCTAGCTCTCACTTCTCTATTTCTGTTCTTTCTTTGTTTATCTAATTCAGTACTGTTTTTTTCTTTCTCCTTCCTTTCTAAAACCTTTAAAGCTTCTTGGCTTTGGGGGTAAAGGGTTTTTCATAGGTCAGGCTAATCTCAAACTCACTATGTAGCCCTGGCTGGCCTTGAATTCCTGCCCCTCCTGTGTTATATGAAATCTGATAGAGGCATGTTCAACTCTGATTCAATAATACAGTATTAAGTTTGTTGCTTAAATTGAAGAGCAGAATTGGCCTTACCATGATGTCTTCTATTATTGATAATCATAAAATTTTGCAAGCAGGTGAGGTAGAAAACAGCACACTTAATGCACGAGCTGCCAGAGCAGCATTTTAACATCTGGAACATCCTCTTAATCTTTTGTGGCTTCAACTATAGAAGCAGCCCTTGATTTGCAGACTTTTCTTGTGATAGTCATACATTTACATTTTAGTCAATATGTAAACCGAAATCATGATGCTTTGGGGTGAGCATATCAGAATCAGCATGAGTGATCTTCTTCACTGAAAAGAGAGTGGGTTTTAATGAAAAATCTTTGCTTTACTGAATAACTACTAGAAGTAGTTATGGCTTAATATGGGATTACAGAGTTTACACACCCAGAGGCAGACTCACAGCTGAAGAAAATAAATGTCATTCCACATTTCAGAGGTGGCATTAAAAATCCCCAAAGAAGCAGGAGGCAAATGTCCCAGTATAAAGCTGAAGTGGTATTTTGGGTCCCATGTGTATGAGGTGACTGAGTTCAGGTAAAAACACAAGAGTAGAGGTTAAGTATGAAAATGACTGTTATTTTATATGAAGAAGTGAGCTATAACATAACCCTTCTTATTATAGTAGTAAAAAAGCTAAAAAAAAAGTCATAGAGGACTACCAAGACATTTTCAGTTTTAGTTGCTTATAAAATGTTAGTCAGGTGGAGTGGTTTTAACCATAGCACCAAAGAGGCAGAGAGAGGAGGATCTCTGTGAGATCAAGGCCAACCTGTCCACACAACAAATTGACTCACCGAGACCCATCTCAAAAGACCAAATATATATATTATATTTCTGTCCTACTTTGTTCCTTCATTGCTGTGACAAAATACTCTGACCACTACCAACTTGGGGAGGAAAGGGTTTATTCAGCTTCACATCTTCTGGGTCACAGTTCATCAGGGAGTCCAAGGTAGGAACTCAGGGCAGGAACCTAAAGGCTGGAGCACAAGCCATGGAAGAGTGCTGCTTACTGGCTTGCTCCCCTGGTCCCTGCTCAGCCTGCTTTCTCATACAACACAGGCCCACCTGCCCATGGGTGGCACCACCCACATGGGCTAGGCCCTCCCACATCACTCAACAATCAAGAAGGTGCCCCATGGACATGCCCACAGGCCAGTCCAAGGAAGGAAATTCCTCAACTGAGGCTCCCTCAACCCAGGTATATCAAGTTGACATTAAACTATCCAGCACAATTGACCCTTTGTCAACTTGACACACAAATACATCACTATTAAACCATAACCTTTTCAATTCTTGTCCCCAAGACACAATATTAACATTAATATCACAACATAAGACAGCACAACCTCAAAAACCCCACAGCCCTTAAAAAATCCAAACGCTTAAAAGTCCATAGTCTGTTTTAAAAGTCTCTTAACTAGGGGTGGGCTTCTGTAAAATCCAAAACAAGTACTGTCTTATTTCAAATGGAAGAATCAGACACACCTAAGCAAATTAAAGTCCAGCAAAGTAGCTCAAGGCTGGACATCTGGGATTCACTCACGATCTTCTGGGCTCCAAAGGGTACTGGCAGCTCCATTGCTCTGATTCTGCAGTCCAGAGCCCAATCAGCTCATCCTGCAGACCCAAGACCAGCTCCATTCCACACCTACTGCTGTCCTTGGTGGTCATCCCATGGTCCCAGCATCTCAAAAAAGCTGGGATGTCCACTCAAACTGAGGCTGCACCTTCACCATCCTGGGGTCTTCACTGCAACTGAAGCTGCACTTTCACCTATGGCCTTTCCTGGCCTCTCAGAATGCCAAGCCTCAGCTGCTCTCTGTGACCCCTTCACACTTTCAACACCAGAATCAAGCAGGAGACTTTACACATTACCAAGTCCTGCTTTCAGCTTGAGATAGGGGCTCGAGTCTCCTCTGTGTGCTGACCCTGAGGAAATAAATACCTCTCAGATTTCACCTCAGTGATGCTGGTCTCTTGTTACTTACAGCTGATTTTTCAGCCCCAGCTAACCAGCATCAATTGTCCCTGACAAGCCAGGCCTCCATCGTCCACAACTCTGAACATAACTGTTCCAAGCTCCACAGCCACAAACTCTGAGCATGCAATGGCTTTTCCAGCTCAAAGTTCAGAATGCTTCCACAGTCCTAAAAATACCAAAGTCAGGTCTGTCACAGCAATATTCCACTCTCTGGTACCAATTTCTGTCCTAGTTTGTTCTTCATTGCTGTGACAAAGTACTCTGACCACTACCAACTTGGGGAGGAAAGGGTTTATTCAGCTTACATCTTCCAGGTCACAGTTCATTAGAGAGTCCAAGGTAGGAACTCTGGGCAGGAACCTGGAGGCTGGAGCACAGGCCATGGAGGAATGCTGCTTACTAGCTTGCTCCCCTGGCCCCTGCTCAGTTTGCTTTCTTATGCAAAACAGGCCCACCTGCCCAGGGGTGGCACCACCCACAGTGGGCTGGGCCCTCCCACATCACTCAACAATCAAGAAGGTGCCCCATGGACATGGCCACAGACCAGTCCAATGAAGGCAATTCCCCAATTGAGGATCCCTCAACCCAGGTGTGTCAAGTTGACACTAAAGCTATATATGATGGGTAAGGCTGTTCAGTTAAAAAATAGCAAGCTCTGGGTCATCTGGGGCTACAGGGAGGCCCTGTATAAAACTAATTTAGGCTGTGAACTTATAACCCCCTCTTTTTTTTTTTTTTTTTTTTTTTTTTTTTTTTTTTTTGTCTTTTGTGATGGGAGTCTGCCTATAGCTCCAGCTGGTGGCTTAGAACTTACTATGTAGACCAGGCTGACCTCAGTATCATAAAGATCCATCTGCCTCTTCCTCCTGAGTGCTAGGATTAAAGGTGTGTATCATCAAGCCCAGTATGCAAACACATTTGTATCATCTCAATTTGCCTTCTATGTCAAATTATGTATTTCTGTCTATTGAGAAGGACGAGGTGTATGAACACTGCAGAGACATCCTAGTGGATGCTTATGATGTGAGCAACGCCACCTAGAAATAGTTTAGAAACTTCCTCAGTCTTACAACCTCTCTGGGTTTGATTTTATAGATTAGATCTCAAAGTGACGCTTTGAGATAGGCTACAGAGGGGCAAAATAAGTATTGTTATTTGCTTGTTTTTCATTCATAATACAGCCTGTGTTGCAAGAACCCAAGATTGCTCAGAAAGCAGCACAGAACAGAGACTTGGAATATTAGATTTTGATTGATTGTGCATCTTTACTGCTTATTAAAGATGGTACCCATTGCCTTATCGCTTTTATCTGTCTCTTTCTCTCTCCATCTCTCTCTCTCCCTCTCTGTGTGTGTGTCTCTCTCTCCCATGCATGCATGCATGCATACATACATACATACATACACTGAAAGGCTGTTCAGGTAAAAAATAGCAAGCATTCTTCTTTATCTTCTAAGTGGTTACTTCCCAAAATTCAAGTACTATGTTTGTCTATTAATTCGAAGTCTTTTATCTTTTATGAAAGGTAGATTAAATGAATCAATGAATTTGAACAATTTAGTTTCACAGTTCCACTAGTAATTTTATATTTTCTTTCTCAATAACTGAACTCATTGACCTTCTCTGAAATTTGAAAACATATTGTAATAATTGGGAACATAGCTCTAGTTCCAGTAATTTAGCAACACTTACCTCTCAGAGAGAAAGACATCAAATAGAGTTTGTTATATTAATATTTGAAGATTTATGATTCATTCAAATCATTATGTGGAGATTGTATGAAAAGAAGGCTGAATGAGGTTAGAGAGTCTCAGCTCCATGGTTCTTTAAAATTCTCATCAATGATTAAAGCTACAGGTTACTACAATTTCCTGCGTGTCTACTTGTAGTAGGCCTTCTCTTAGACAATATATTTTTTTACATATGCAAGATCCTATAGCCTTTTCTTTTCATTCTAAAGAAGGATATGCTTAGCTACTCTGTCTACAGCACAAAGAAACAAGCATGATAAAAGTCCACAAGTCTTGCCATGAGTCAGTCAGACCATGGAACTCTAGTGTTTCCTGGGTCCTTACGCTTTTGTAGAAGATACACAGTGTGTGGGTGTCCACGGAAAGGGGATGGTCACTAACTGTTGGTAGCTGCTTTGGGGTTTACCCAGGCAGCCATGCTCTGTGAACGCTCACTCTCGGGACTCCTGCTTTAGGCAGTCTCTGTAGGTGGACTCAGCTGTGGCGTGCAGTGCTAGACTTGCATTCAGTTAACTTCAGAAGCCTCTTGTGCTCCTTCTTTCCCTTTATCCCCAAGGTGCCTTGTGTAGCCCTCCTTCCATCTGTCTCCTACTGTTCTTCTCTCTCAGGTTCTTTCTTTCCCTTTACACCTCCCTGGTTTCCTTCCATTTTCCTGGTTCCTGCAGATACATTAGGATACAACCTCACTTATAAGGATTTGGTGCTAGGATCCACATATGAGGGAAAACATATGTCGTTTGTTTTTCTGAGTCTGTATTACTTCATTTAATATAAGTTTCTAGTTCCATCCATTTATCTGTAAATTTCATGATTTCATCTTTCTTTACTGCTGAGTAAAACTCCATCGTATATATGAACCACATTTTCATTATCCACTCATCAATTGAGGGACACTTAGGTTGCTTCCATCTCTTAGCTATTGTGAAAAGAGCAGCAACAAACATAAATGAAGAGGTTTCTCTGCAATAGGACGAGTCCTTTGGGTGTATGCTGAGGAGTGGTATAACCGGGTCAAATGGTAGGTTCATTTTTAGGTTTTTAAGCGTTCTCCACATTGCTTTCCATAGGGGTTGAACAAGTTTGCAGCCCCACCAGCAGTGGATGAGTGTTCCCCTTTCCCCACATCCTCTCCAGCATTTGGTGTCATTGATCTCTTGATCTTAGCCAGTCTGGCTGGGGTAAGATAAAATCTTAAAGTGGTTTTAATTTGCATTTTCCTAATTACTAATGATGTTTTATAATAATTCACAAATAGATGCTACATTTAGAAATAAATTCAGTTCTCAAAAAATATAGAAACCTCTGGCACAAACGACTAAGCCCCCCCGCCCCGCCCCTTTCAATTAGGCTTTGTATATATCCCCTTGTAGCCTTCCTGGTTCTTTAGCCAATACAGTGAGATTTCTCATATGTTCACTGAGTTTATCTGCAATCTGCCAGAAGAGGAAAAATCAACGATTGTGGTAGTGACAGAGAGCACTGTGTTTTCATTAGAACTTGCCATTGTTAGAATCCACGTAAGGAGACCTCGTTGGATATTGTTTGATCTGACAGATCTGTTCTTACCTATAGCTCACACGATTGCCCCAGATAGTCTGTGGAGCCTTTGCAAGATGTAGTATCTGAGTGTGACTGATTACTGTTGCTGTCTACTGACGTCTGTTGCTTTATTTGTTTTGTTAGAGAATGGTTTGGGAATATATTTCGTGGAACTGTTAAAAGTAGAGCTGTCTCACAAACACAGTGGATTTGCCTTCGTAACGCTTCTAAAATAGATGCTTATAATGGTAATGACAGTGATGATTCACTCAGTTGGCCCAGTGGACACAAGGTAAGTGTTTTAGGATTCTCTAGAGGTACAGAGCTGATAAGAGTAGGCGTAGATTATTGAAAGGGAATTGTTAGTCTGGCTCACATGACGCAGCTGGGAGTCCGACAATGGTTACCTAGGTGCCGGAAGCCTGAAAACTGTGACTGCTCAATGCACAAAGCTGGGTGCTGCAACAGGTTCAAAATGACACTGAAATCCTGGAGGATTACTGGTGATCTGCTCTTCAGTACACACTGGAAGGCTGAGAAAGCTGGAGTCTGATGTCAGCAAGGAACAGCCTCAGCAGCAACAGTGGGACAGACACACTCAACCAGAGGCAAAGGAAGGCCCGTATGGTGGCACACACCTTTAATCTCAGCACTCAGGAGGCAGAGGCAGGCAGATCTCTGTGAGACTGAGGCCAGACTGGTCTACATAGTGAGCTCCAGGGAAACTGGGGCTACACGGACACGACCAACAAAAAAAAAAAAAAAAAAAAAAAAAAAAAAAAAAGTCAAACAACAAGAACAGGCAGGCTGCAGCATTGCTTTTTCCTTGGGCTTCTTTATACCTCAGTCACCAAAAGTGTCATCCACTCAGGTGGAGGATCATCCCCACTTAGTTAATCCTCCCTGAAACTGCCTTCACAGACCCACCCGGAGACTTGTCTCTTGATCCCTGATTCAAGCAATGACGATTAACCATCACACTAAGTATGTAACTAAAGTATGTTGGCTGCATGCTGAGTTGTACTGTAAGCACTTTCTCTTCTGGTATCTCCCCTCCAAACATTGCTTTTTGTTTTTCTGTTTCTCCATTTACTGGTCCTTGACAATCTTTGCGCTGATGGAAGAATGAAGCCAGTTATAGGCAAGGCATATGTGGGCTGATGCAGACATTAGACTGACAAGGCTATAGACTTGAGTTTTCTTCAGAGTGTTGGCAGTAATTACTTCTGTGACCTGGTGTGATTTACTTGATTTCTCCAAGCCTTAGTGTTCTTGTCCAAAATGTGAGGGTCAGTAGTTGACACAATTGACAGATGTAGGTCCTTTCAGGTCATTCAATATAGACAAATGGGAAGGAAACATATATGATTTATTATCGACATTCAGAGGCTGGAGAGAATTTTCAGGTATAATTTGGTAGTGAATGCACAATCAAGGGAGCAAACTATTTAACAGGATGCAATGAGTCTGGTTCTAAAGAATGGGAGATCAACAGGACTTCTTCACAGCCCTGACACCTATCTCCATCTCTGTCCTCACTCCATTATTCTCCTGTCCCTGCCTTGACTCTCCTCTGTTCTGCTAGGACCACCCTTCCGAACCCCCTCCAATCACAATCAGCTCTGCCACAAGCTGGTTTTCTTCTTTACCCACCTGGACTATGAACAGTAGCTGTGCAGCCTGTGTCTGGAACTTGGTCTTTTCCAGCTCTGATGTATTTTACAAATTTCCTTCAGACAGTCTTCACTGTTGAGGCAAAATCTGGATGCTTCACCTTCCTATTTTAAAATCAAACTGTGTAGCAACGCCATCAGTGACCCATACTGAAATTAAAGGCCTTCACTTTAAAACATTTGCCTTCATAATTTGACTCAATAGTTAAGTTCTGAAAATGACTCCTATCACTCCTCAAACACGGTGCCTTCCAGACAACTGTCTCCATGGTTCAGCATAGGATGCACTTTGATATGATTGACATTTGTCTGAGAATGTTTCCAGAACCTTTTTTGCACTACATCTTCCAGAATCTTTGTCCACCATGTAGTACCATACCCATCTTCGAAGTTCAGGTCAAATGTCAGCATATTCTGGAGGGTTCTTGGGGCTTTTGTCTGGAACTAGTTTCATATGATGTGCCAAGTTCCCTCGTATTTATATTTCTTTGTATTTCTCTTTTGACACTTACTTTTGTGTCTTGGCATCTTTCATGCTGAATCTACATAGGCTTCATATTTACATATTGCTTTAATTGTAATAGCTCAATAAATATGTAACAAGTAGAGAGTCAGAAAGAATTCGTCAACTTATACCACAGTGTGATTCTAAAGGAACTAGGAAGCTAAAGTCAGAAAGAGTTAAGAATTAGGACACTCAGAGTGTTTAAATAGCATATTTTAAGTTCTTATTGTTTTTATTTTGTGAACAAGATTTTTAACTTATTTTTATTTATTTTTATGTATATGACTGCTAGGCCTGCCTGTGTACAAGTGCACCTCAGTCATGCAGTACCCATGGAGGACAGAAGAGGGTGTCAGATCCCCTGGAACTGGAGATACAGACGGTTGTTAGCCACCATGTGGTTGCTGAAATTCAAACCTGGGTGTTCTGCCAGAACAACCAATGCCCTTAACTACTAAGCTGACTTTCCAGCCACTCAACTAATTTTGAAATTCTAATTCTAGTTATGTGTATGAAAATAAGTTACAATTTTAGAAATTAAGTAGGATTTGCTTCAGGCAGTAACCAGTAACCAGGCACATGCTAACCACAAATGACACTTTAGTGAAAAAGGTCTCCTGATCCCCAGCTAGATACATTTCAAACTGTCTTGCATGCCTTGTCTTTCTGAAGCGATAGTACCACCCATTATTCACGGCTTCACTCTCTTCAGTTTCAGTTACCCTCATTCAGCCACAGTCCAAAAATATTAGGTGGAAAATTCCAGAAATACAGAATTCATAAATTTCAAATGCAAGCTGTTGTGAGTAGCATAATGCAATCTGATGCGGTCCACTCCATCTTGCCCAGGACATGAATCATCCCTTTGTCCAATGGATCCACACTGTGCCCTTCCTGCCCATTAATCACTTAGTGCCCTTTCTTGTTCTCAGGGCTACTGCCATGGTGTCTCAGTGCTGCTAAGCCACTGTATTTCATTCAGTGATGGAGTATAGAGGCTGATCATTCAGAGATGCTGAAAGAAGCCATAAGGTATTTTCTTCAGTGACATGCAAAAAAAAAAAAAATTAAAGTAATTAAGAAATCACATTTGCATAGCTTTTATTACAGTACATTGTTACTATTTTGTTCATTTTATTGTGAGTTGTTATTAATCTCTTCTCAAGGAAATAATAGTTGCACTTGTATAGAAAAAACATTCAGCCCTCTGCTTACCTGGGCCTGTAGGACCTGCAGGCCTCTCTCCCACCCAAAGGCCTCTCTCTGGGGTAAGTCCATCATGCCCCCTGCACCTTGACTCCCCCAGCCTCATTCACCCTCCCATCTCCCCTGCCAGTCTCTTCTCCTAGTTTGGGTCCTGTCCCATTCCTTGTCTCGGGGCCGCAGACACCTGGGGAACCACTAATGCTTCCTGATCCTTTACATCAGGACCAACTCAGTGCCTTCTCTGGTCCCCAGGAGCACTGCTTCTGGGCCTGGCCCTGCCCTCACCTCCCTCTGCTTCCCTGGGCCTGCACCACCAGCCAGCCTCTTTCCTGGACATGGGGGCTGACATTTCCTCTTCCTGATCCTTTGCATCCAGACCAAGCCAGTTCCTCAGTGCAGGCCCCAGGAGTCCTTGGAGCCGCTTAAGGCCCCCATCTGCCTTTGCACCTCTGGGTGGCACAGCCACCAGCTACCATAGACCATCATCTTTCCTGGGCCCAGCTCCCAGGCCAGTCCAACCTCCAAATTCCTGAGGCCAAAATTGTTCCTGGAGGGATCCAGACCTTAGGAGAAAGCCTGAGAGCATCTGATCCTCATCTGACTTGGGACTCTGTGGGAACTCCTGAAGACAAAAGCAATCTGGCCACTCCAATATAAAATCAAACAAGAGAACCAGAAGCTTAGATGAACCAGCTTTTCATTCACAAAAAGTAAACCGCAAAGACACATAAAGTTTACAAAAAGAAGCAGACCTAAACTTGAAGGCTTGAGTCTCACACAAGAACCAGAAGCTACAAAAGAAATCCACATGTCAAAAATCATAGAGAAAAAAATAATAACATGAAAAACCAAAATAACATATCCCCACTAATTACCAATAGTCCTCTCGAGGACTACAATGAGAACCCCCTAGAGATAATGCAGGATATGGAACTCAAACACGATAAAAGAATTCAGTGAGTTTAAAGAACACACAAACAAAGAAATCAAAGAACTAAAGGAAGATAGAGATAAACTTCTGAATGAATTCAGAAAAGAGAAATATTGAAGAGTACTCAGGCTGAAATGAAAGGAAGTGAAACACTCAGTGAGTTAGAAACATCAGGAGAAAGCCTCACCAATAGGATGAATGAAATGGAAACAGAATATCAAGACAGGAAGATAAAGTAGACAAACTAGACCACTCAAGCAGAGATTATGAAAAATTCAAGAAATCACAAGAACGGAATATGCAGGAATTGTGTGACACCATAAAAAAACCAAACTTACGAATCATAGGCACACAGGAAGGAGAAGAATCCCAAGATAATGGCATGGACCCGATCTTCAACAGAATCATGGAAGTAAATTTCCCAAAATTAAAGAAAGACATGCCCACACAAATACAAGAAGCATATAGAACACCAGACAGGACCAGAACAGGAACTCTCCACAGCAAAACACAGTAAAAACACTAAACATACAAAACACAGAGACAATACTGAAAGCTGCAAAAGAGAAACAAGTCACATGAAAAAGAAAACCCATTAGGATTACAGCTGACTTTTCAGTGCAAACTATGAAAGCCAGAAGAGCCTGGACCAAAGTATTCCCAGTGTTAAATGACCACAGATGCCAACCCAGATTACTATACACAGCCAAAATGTCTATTATAGTCAAAGGGGAAAGAAAAATCTTCCATGACATAAATAGGCTGAAGGAAATCATGTCCACAAAACCAGCCCTTCAGAGAGCTATGGAAGCAATACAAAGAGCTGAAGAAAGGAATGACTATACCCAAGGGGTTTTGGAAAGAAAGCCAATGAAGGTATAACTGTGGAAAAGTACAGCTATATCACAATGTAAATAGAAATAAAAGTGACAGGATTTTATACTTATCTTCCCTTAATAACTTTAAATATTAACAGATTGAACTCCCCAGTCAAAAGACACAGACTGGGTGAATGGATTAAGAAACAAAACCTATCTTTTTTTTGTCTGCAAGAAACTCATCTCATTTTCAAGGACAGACACTGTCTCAAAGTGAAAGGATTGAAAAAAAATATATACCAAGCAAATGGCACTAAGAAAAAAGCAGACATAGAAATTCTAATATCTGACAAAATAGACTTTAAACTAAAACTAATCAGAGAAGACAAGGAGGGCCACTTCATTTTGGTCAAAGGAACAATGAATCAAGAAGATATTACAATCATGAACATATATTCACCAAAGTCTGGTGCACCCAACTTCATAAAAACAGTATTACAGGACTTTAAGACCCAGATTAATCCCAACTCATTTGGTTTGTCACTTCATAATCCTAAAATTTCAAAGTCTCCTTCACCAGGGATGATTCTTGTCTGTTTCTCAAGGGTGAATGTTGGCATCATTAATTCCCTAACATGGTAAGCATAAGGTGGAACATAACTCTTCAAGACAGGATCTTTATTTGCAGAGAGTATGGTTCTACATCCAGTGGACCCAACACACTTCACCAGAAAACTCTTAGATCTGATAAACATGTTCAGCAACGTGGCAGGATGAAAAATTTAACACACAAAAGTCTGCAGCCTTCTTAGATACCTAAAAACAAACATACTGACATACTGAGAAAGAAATCAGGATAACGATCCCATTCACAATAGCATTAAAAAATGCGTTTGACTAAGCCTAATCAAGGAAGTAAGACACTCCACAGTGAAAAACATTGCAACTCCAGGCCAGCAGACAAGAAGAAATAAGAAGAATCAGAGCAGGAATTAATGAAATAGAAACAGGGAAAATAATACAAAGAAACAACAAATCTAAGAACTGATTCTTTGAAAAGATAAACAAGATTGGCAGACCCTTATTCCAGGTAACCAAAAGAAAGAAAGAGCACCTCCAAATCAGCAAAATCAGAAAACAAAGGGGAAACATCACAACAGACACCAAAATGATCCAGAACATTATAAAGGAATACTTTGAAACATATATGCTACTAAATTTGAAAACCTAAAAGACATGGATGGATAACTAAAGACATGGGACCCACCAAAACTAAACTAAGATGAGATTAACAGTTAAACAGACCCATAACACAAAAAGAAATTGAAACCGTAATACAAAACCTCCAGACTAAAAAAAAACCAGGACCAGATGGATTTATAGCACAATTATATCAGACATTTCAAGAAGATCTACATCTAATGCTACTTAATTTATTCGAAAGGATAAAAATGGAGGATGAACTTCCAAATTCCTTCTGTGAAGCCACCATCACTCTACTACCAAAGC